>NC_091190.1:36275005-36468972 GCF_040958095.1 Procambarus clarkii
GCTTTTTTTAGAATATCTGGGAAGGTTTGGAGTTCAAGTGACTTGTTGAAGAGCAAAGCAATAGCAGGGGCTAAAGATCTGGAGGCTTTTTTGTAAATTAAAGTTGGTATCTCCTCAAGGGCACCAGACTTGGTTTTAAGGGAAAGGATTATCTCATTGACGTCAGTGGAATTAATAGGCTTTAGGTACAGAGACTGTGGATAGTTACCTGAAAGATAGTCATTAATGTCTGTACTGGAAGATGGAATATCATTTGCAAGGGATGAACCAATGGAAGAGAAGAACCTATTGAACTCAGTAGCAGAATCAGAGGCTGAAAGCTGACCATCGTTATTAGACAGGAGAGTCGGTTTGTTATTTAAAGACTTCTTTGATCCCAATATTTGAGAAATTGTTCTCCAAGTTTGTTTAATGTTGCTCTTTATTTGGGTAAATTTATCTTCATAGTATTTAGTTTTGGCTCGTCTAATTATCTTAGACAGCAATAATGAGTAATTCTTTGAGAATTCTTTGGAGACAATTCCTAACCTATACTTCTTCTCAAGGTCATGTTTTTTATTAATAGATTTAAGTATTCCCTTTGTAAGTATTTCCCTTTATACATTCAATAACATCATTATAGGGGGTAAATATGTCATATATCTTCATTACTTGTGTAATGCTAGAAGGCCGGAGTAGCACTAGGTAACTATGGATATAGCTTTGGGAAAATACATGGACCCGCTCTGGGTGTGTGGAGAGCTACACACGAGCAAATCAATTGTCTAATTAACATGCATATATATGCTAATTAACCTTCAAGATTTATATGTCAGAAGAAAGGCAGAGATGTAGACATTACTGTAGCTACATTTCAAGTAATATATATAATTTATGTGAAAGGCATTATATTTTTAAATAAATAATATTACATAATCGCCGGTATCCGGACACATGAACACTACATTCAATGCCATCATTATAGTCGGTAAATATGTCATATTTCATCAATACTTGTGTAATGCAAGGAGGTTTTATCTTTTTTAAAGATAAATATTTCAACTTTAAATATCTTTTCAAATATTTGTCATTAAAGTATATATTCTGAAAATAATCATGTATTTTATTTTCCCCAAAGTAGAGCACGCATATCATTGTGTCATATCCTGTGATTAGTAATTTATTTTGCACCCCATACTCATTCCTTGAAGATTATTTACATTCACTCCTCGCTTGATAAATTCAAGATCTTTTGAGTACATGAAAATATGTTTTAGAATTAAAGTATTCAATTGAAATTAGTAGCGTATAGCTAGCTCTAAGCAGAACTACTACTGTACCAGTAACCAGTAAAACATTTTAATTAACATTTCAGATCAGGTAAGAATTGAGACCACAAAAATCCAGTAGCATTTCTATCACATTCGTCTATAGTTGAACCATTAAGAATGTCTCTTAAATGTTACCCAAGCACACATATTTGTGGAGACTAAAGTTATTATCAATAGAAAGCAACAAGGCCAGATGGGTTTATTTCACCATATATGACAGAGGACTTTCTAAGTGAGCAGAAAGACATCAGATTAGTGATGTAAAAGGAATTAGATTCTCTGAATCTTTATCCTGGGAATGTGTGTGTGTAATACTAGATAAGAGAGAAAATTAGGTCTGGAGTCAATACATTAGACAGCAGAGGGTTAGAAAGGCAGAATCCAAGAGCTAACAGCTTTAGCCTATGGATACAAATAGCAAATACACAAACAATTCATTTCATGAGGATCCCGGGGATCCTGTAAATTACTATCCTCCCTTCTCATCCAATATTGTTCTTCCGAAGAAATTACTATCTATTTGTTTGTGTTATATATAAGAAGGTACATTGGATTTGTCAAAGTACATAACAGTGGTGTTCTTACAATTATTGTAAAGCCACATAGTTTTGGGCAAGTGCTTAATCTATCAGGGGGGGGGGGGGGCGTCTGGCGCCCCCCCTTTCCCGGCAATTAAATGTTAACTGCATAGAATGTTACAGTATTACACTGTCATTTTACCCAAGGTAGCACTTTTACTAATGTAAAATGTAATAGCCCCATTGTTAGACTTATTCTCTGGAAGTTACACATTATTACATTTACCCTTGTTACACTTACTAAGTTTAATATACAAGGTTATTCTCAGGATGTTAACCTTCAAGCCATGTTAATCAAACCAGTACAGTGCATTGTTAACTTACATCATTAATGTAAATAAGTTATTTTACCCAGGATAAAAGTTTTACCAATGGTTATTACCTTATAGGGATGTATGTACTTTATATGGGAAAGTGATCACTAATTAGCCATTGTAATACCAATCTTTGGACAGCGTTGACTAACTGGCCTTCATTTATTACAGCCAAATCTTCCATCCATAAGGCGGATGGTGTTAGATGGGTTAATATAAAATACTCATAACTTGTAATTACAGTTCTATAGTTAATGTTGCAGATGTCATAAGATAAACAAGTAAGAAACTTTCCTGCAGTGAGAACTTACATACAATATGTAAACTTTCTATATTTAAATTTTAATTTTTAATGAACAAAATGGAGTTAAATATAATGAGATAATTAAACAGAGTACGACAATGTTATTTATTAACAAAAAATTAAGGAAAATGAAATAAACTTGTTCTCTAAATGTGTAATTTTAAACAAATCAAATAAATTGAATATGCAATCTCTGTACCTACTAATTAATATGTATGTCAGCGACCACAGACCTTTCGCATATAAACTGTATGGCTGTGACATGAACCCTCACATTTATCTCTCGAGTGTATAGATGTTACCAGTTTCATTTAACATCTAAGTGAACAATAGGTAAAAAATAGATAATAATCGACAGTTTTAAAAATCCGAAAATATGGTGTTGGATACAATGAGGAACTTAAAAAAATATTTAACCAATTATAGTAATATTGAAAGAACTAGAACAAATAGAAGAACAAACAACTGATAGTTAATATTATTGAGCAGATATATAAATATACAAAGTGACCATATATTAGATGTTACACTTACCAACCAACGCACACACTTTTGCTTTTAATTAGAGGGATGGTGAAATAGCGCATTTATGCATATATGTATGTCTAGCTTCGGCAAAGCTACATATCACCCGGGGAGGATGGAGTTACTTACGGCATACTGTGTATGCTTCTGCTAGTTCCAGGGAATCCCTTGCTTGAATTGTATAATATGAGCTATGTAACTGGGGAGCTTCCAAAGTCATGGACCAACAGTCTTATTATTCCATTCCTAAACCAAACCAGCAGAGTGCTTTTCGCCCAATCTCCCTCACTAGTTGTCTCTGTAAGTGTCTTGAGGCATAACTGTGACGTGGTTATCTCTGAAGCTAGACACAGATATAATGAAATAATCAATGATGGAGTCCGAGTTTGTCTCCTATGGATTCCGTCCCATATTGGTCTCCTAATGCATGATAGAACTGATGAGTTAGCCAAGACTTTTGCTCGTAAAGAGGGAATTGACTACCAATTTGGACTTCCTTTGAGCAGCCTGAGGGCAGCAATATCCCAGGAACATCAACTAAATTTCGGAGATTTGAGGCAAAGTGAAATTCACACCAGTTACTCCATCTATCATCATTCTATTATGCATGAAGAACCGCACGTCTATGGGTCATCCAATAATGTTAGCACACTTCTAGATGTTACCACTGCTAGGCTTAGGCTCGGCTACAAGTACCTCTGGCAGTTTGTAACATCTGCTGATGTAGATTTGACTAAATGTAAACTCTGTCAACAGAACTATTTCGCATACTTTGCGTCATTATATAATGGAATGTGAAAAAATTGCGGAATTTAGAGATAACACCATCAATAGTGCCCAAGAAATGTGTAAGTACTTCATTCATAATGATGTGCTGCCCGAAATCTTAGCGAAGTAAATCTTAGCGAATTTGCTTACTGTAGGTAATGCACGCACATGACTGTAAAGCTGCCGCCCAGTTGGGTGGGTGTGCAGCAAGACTAGTAACTGTGTGACTCACCATAGATGTAAAGTACCTTGTATAGTGACTGTTGTGAGCCTTTTGTTGAATCACTTGTGACACAAAAGATTATTGATGTGTGTATTTATGTGAGTGATTAAATATGTATGAGTATGTATATATGTATACGTATGTATTCACCTAGTTGTGTTTGCGGGGTTTGAGCTTTGCTCTTTCGGCCCGCCTCTCAACTGTCAATCAACTGTTTACTAACTACTTTTTTTTTTCCACACCACACACATACACACACACACACACACACACACACACACACACACCAGGAAGCAGCCCGTGACAGCTGACTAACTCCCAGGTACCTATTTACTGCTAGGTAACAGGGGCATTCAGGGTGGAAAAAACTTTGCCCATTTGTTTCTGCCTCGTGCGGGAATCGGACCCGCGCCACAGAATTACGAGTCCTGCGCGCTATCCACCAGGCTACGAGACCCCCGACATACATGCATACATGTATATGTACATGTATGCATGAGTATGTATACATGTATTATAACATTATTAATTTTGTAACTAGTGTCAAAAGATTGTTATTTGCTTAGCTAAACGAACTAGAGGGTTCAGTTCCTGAACCGATTATGTGCCTCTGTAATCCTTCACACCACGGGATGGGTATGGGGTGCATAATAAAGAAAAAAATTGAATCATCTTCACGTTCCCCAGGAATATCTTGGGACGACACAACAACAGAGTCGAGCAGCTTTTGCTGATCTTGTTCATCCTGGGAGATGGAATGTTGGGCGGATAATGTACTGAAACATGCAGTCATTTTGTTGAGAGCTTCCTCCTGTTTTTTTTTATGGCTTCATCAGTTTTCAGACGCATGTTTTCCTCATGGAGATCATTCAAGTCATGCTGGAGTTGATCTTGGCTAGCCTTATAGTTTCTTATATCCTCGCGGAGAAGGGTTATTTCTTGTTGTTGTTGATGAAGGTTCGCGTGGTTCGCTTGATTCTCAGTTTGAAAACTGGATGATCGTACATTCTCTTGTGTCAACTACATTTACAAAACCCTGTTCTTAAATGCAAACCATGCTCTGAAACTCTCCCTGGACAGATGTAATAGGACCCATTATCACCACACCAGAAATAAATATCTCTTTGATATCCCCAGGGTCAAACTTAATCTGTGTAAACACTCTATGCAAATTAAGGGACCTAGTCTATGGAACTCACTCCCTAGTGAATTGAAAAACTGTAAAACTTTTGCCTTATTTAAAAGCAAAACCAAAAAGTACCTAACTTCATCTTCTTAGTTTCCTACACTGAGCTTTAAATTTGCTCTGTACCTAGTGTTACCCAATCTCCTAATTTTTATGTAATATCAAACAACCTTATCATTGTGTTCATTGCTGTCTTCTTTTATGTGCTAGCCATATGCTCTATTGTGACTACCAATTTTTGTCAACTACCATTCAAGCTGCCATTGCAATCAATCTTATAATGTTTCTGCTGTATTGTGCCTACCAATTTGTTGTCAACTACCATTCAAGCTGTCATTGCAATCAATCTTAGCTACCTATGTGCTTTAATATACTGTACCTACAATTTTCTCTCATCTTTTTTTTTCATTTCATGTAATCTGTTATCATTTTTTTGTCTATAAATTTTGCAAGTATTTACCTCCTTAAAATTTTCTTAGATTAAGGACCTGCCCGAAACGCTGCGCGTGCTAGTGGCTTTACAAGACTGTAATTACCATATTTGTATCCTCACATTCCTTATGTACATTCTTGTATATGCATAAATAAATAAATAAATAAATAATTTGAGTCTCAAGGACTGGGCACAACTTGTTGAACCACTGATTCTCGGCCCAGTTAGGGAAATCCAGCGAGGGACCAGAAGCACGCTTGAATTTCGTAAAAAGGGATGTAAGCGTGGAATTAGGAGAGGATTGAGAGGACACAGCTCCCTGGCTCAGTGATGGGGTAAAGGGGAGAGCAGCACCGCCGCCGCGGATCCCAGAGCTTCCAGAGGGAGAAACACGATGGCTGTCAGTGTTGAGCGAGATTGATGCCTTGTTAGGGGCTTTGTTGTACTTTTTTCCCCCTACGCAGTTTTGTTTTTGGGAGACATGATTGGTTGACAATGGACTGGGGTATATGTTGTGGCAGAAACTTGCGACATGGCTCAGATTATTGACTCAAATACATGATGACCAAAAGTCTATAATCCGAGAGCAGTCGGACCTGATAATGAAGCTACAGAGTGATGCTTTGGCCATGCACAAGATTAACCAAGATCTGTCTGTCAGAGTCGACCACCTCGAACAGGAATTAAGCTCTCTTCAGATCTCGGTTACTAACTTTAAACCAGCAGAAACCTCTAAGAAGCAAGAAGAGATGTTACAAAAGTTAGAGAACCATTTTAACTCCCTACAACAGCAACACACTGCAACCCAAGACGAATCAGACCAACTTAAGCTCCTTGATTCTGTCATCATCTCATCACATGATTTTCCCCATGAAACTGACAGAGAAGACTGTGCTGCCATCGTGATCCAGGAATTGCGTACTAAGTTGAATTATTCAATCGAAGCAAGAGACATTAAGTCAGCTTATAGAGTGGGTACCAAATCATCTGGTACAAACAACAGAAAGATAAGGGTGAAGTTAGATAGCTGCTCCCGCAAGTCAGACCTTATCACTGCTGCAGTCGCTTGGAAATCCAATGTTTATGTGAACGAATGTCTAACCAGATTCAGACAAAATCTCTTATTTAAACTACGTGGAATTTGCAAAAGATCCACTGCTATTAAACATTGTTTTGTGCGCGATGGTAAAATAATAGCTAGGAAGACTGACTCTGGAAAAACTTATGTCATAACCACTGAAGCACACCTCACTTCTTTCCTGGATGACTGTGGGATATCAGCTGAATAACCAGAACATAATTTGTAGTCTCACATACAACCAAAGTGTACTTAAGCTCTGCCTTTCCTTTCCAAAGGTGTTTATTTTTATTTTTATTTATTTATTTTTTTTTTGTTTGTCATCTTTGCCTGTTTTATACTCTTAATTATTTGTTCTTAGTTAATCCCCTTGTCACTAAACCTAGGGCTTTTTATTACCCTGTTAATTAACCATTACTAAGCTAATTATCTTCAAGATCATTTTTTTATGATTACTATTTTTCTTATTATTTTTTATTTTACATTTATATTGTCAGTCTCTACTGATTTTTTGCTTTTTATTTTATGTAACTTCTGTGTCCTCCCTGGCTATCTATTGGATCTTTATTTTACTTCTAAATTGTTACTATTTTATTGTATTTGCTTTTATTCTTGTGTTTTGCTTTATCGTGTATCTTGTATCGTGACCCCTCTGCATCTCTATGCACACTGATATTGCTCCTGATCAAAATCTTCTGTCTCATATCTACACCAACCAGCACATTGATCATCATTATTGCAAGTATTTCACAGCACACCGGGCTAAAAACAAACTTCAAAATAGCACCTGTCTATCAGTTTATAACCAAAATGTTAGATCACTTGGTAAACATTTTGAGGATTTAAATGCATTACTCACAGCACTAGGTACTAACCTATCGTTCATTGTTTTAACAGAAACTTGGCTAAATAAAGACTATACCCAACTCTACAACTTAGCTGGTTATAAAGCCATTCATAACTGTAGGCCTAATAAAAAAAG
Source organism: Procambarus clarkii (assembly GCF_040958095.1). Taxonomy (NCBI): domain Eukaryota; kingdom Metazoa; phylum Arthropoda; class Malacostraca; order Decapoda; family Cambaridae; genus Procambarus; species Procambarus clarkii. The sequence goes on from NC_091190.1 coordinate 36,282,707, forward strand.
GTGGTGGCACAGCTATATATTACCGAGATACATTTATCTGCAACAGTGTTATTAGTGACAGAGATGACATATTCTGCATATATATATGCAGAATATATATGCATAGTGAATATACTTTTGCTCAGTTTACAATTAAATCCCTTAAATCCTCTTTGACTATTGGAGCCATCTATAGATTTCCTAATACTAACATAGCTTCTTTCTCAGACAACCTAAGGAATCTTATTATAAACAACAATCTCAACAAAAACCACATCATTCTGGGAGGAAACTTTAATATTGACCTGGGTCAACAAAATTGCTCTCAAGTTGACTATTTCCTTAACAGCATGAACTCCTGTATGCTAATCCCCACAATCACCAAACCTACCCGAGTCACTCAAACATCAGCCACTACCTTGGACCACATATGGTCAAACATAACAGCTCCCCTTGTATCTGGTATAATCTACGACAGAACAACTGACCACTATCCTACCTTTCTCATAGCGAACATGGACATAACACCACCAAAAAGCAAGAAACTTTCATTTAGGCTACACAGTGAATCAGCTTTACACAATCTTACAGATGCACTTCACAATATTAACTGGGATTCTGAATTCAATAATACCTATGATATAAATGTATTAGCTAACCTCTTCCTCTCCAAAATTCTAAGCCTCTACAACCTTCATTGTCCCCTTCTTACCAAGCAAGTAACTGACAAAAGATTAAACAATCCATGGCTCACAAGTGGCATTCTCAACTCAATCAACAAGAAACATGAATATGAAAAGAAAGTTAGGATTGGCCTAGTTTCAAAGGAAGTAGCTAAAAGGTACTCATCAATGCTTACCAGTATCATAAGAAAGGCAAAACTTGCATATTATGTGAATAGATTCAATGAAGCAAAAGGCAACATGAAAAGCACTTGGAAAACTATCTCTAGTATCCTAGGAACTAAACAACACTCACATAACCAGATAAAACTCTACAAGGATGGGGATATACCGTCAACTGATTTAGAAATGGCAAATGAATTTAATAGTTTCTTTTCATCGGTTGGTGCTAATCTTGCCAGTAAAATCCCACAGACTCAGACACATATTAACACATATCTCTCAGGCAGCTATCCAAACTCTCTTCTCCTTTCACCAATCAGCCCGGCAGATGTTGTGTCCATCATACACTCTCTAAAAACCAAGGCAGGGAACACCAGTGAAATTCCGTCCATTGTGTACAAGAGAGCCTCCCATGCCCTTACCCCACCCATAGCACTACTGTTCAACAAATCTATAGAGTGTCACACCTTCCCTGATATCCTCAAAAAAGCAAGAGTAACGCCAGTCCATAAAGGAGGCAATCCGGCGGACATAAACAATTATAGACCAATATCAAATCTACCCATTATATCAAAAATTTTTGAAAAAATTATTTACAAACAGCTCTATTCCTACCTCGTAAAATTCGACATACTCAGCCCCTGCCAGTTTGGCTTCCGGTCCCAAAAGAGCACCAACGATGCAATCATTAGTCTCCTTGACGTTATCTACTCAGCCCTTGACAAAAATGAGTTTCCGATTGGACTCTTCATTGACCTAAGAAAAGCCTTTGATACTGTTAATCACAACTACCTCTTACTTAAACTCCAACATTATGGAATCCGAGGCCTTGCCCTTGACTACATCCGATCCTATCTTAGTGACAGACACCAATATGTAACCATCAATGATACAACTTCTTCCACTCTACCAATTACCGTTGGAGTGCCACAGGGCAGCATCTTAGGACCTCTTCTATTTCTTATATATATAAACGATCTGCCTAATGTCTCTAATATTCTCAAACCTATATTGTTTGCTGACGATACTACCCTTATCTATTCAAACCTTAACCCACATACACTAAATAATGTTGTGAATAATGAATTAAAAAAAGCCCACTTATGGATGTCAACGAACAAACTAACATTAAACATCGAAAAGACTTACTACATACTACATCTTATTTGGAAGCAAATCATCAAATGCAATTCAGCTACAGATAGACAACATTAACATCAGTAATAAAAATGATGGCACGTTTCTTGGCCTATTCCTAGACAAGAGACTCAACTTCAGCACCCACATTCAACACAACTAAGAAAGTCTCTAAGACAGTTGGTATACTCTCCAAAATCAGATATTATGTTCCTAACTCTGCTCTCCTCTCACTATATTATGCACTAATCTACCCCTATCTTAATTATGGTATCTGTGCATGGGGGTCTACCACTGCAAACCACCTTAAGCCCATCATCACACAGCAAAAATCTGCTATCAGAATAATAATTAACTCTGCTTTCAGACAACACTCAGCTCCCTTGTTTAAATCCCTAAACTTGCTAAATATAAACTCCCTCCACACATTCTCTTGTGTCAACTACATTTACAAAACCCTGTTCTTAAATGCAAACCATGCTCTGAAACTCTCCCTGGACAGATGTAATAGAACCCATTATCACCACACCAGAAATAAATATTTCTTTGATATCCCCAGGGTCAAACTTAATCTGTGTAAACACTCTATGCAAATTAAGGGACCTAGTTTATGGAACTCACTCCCTAGTGAATTGAAAAACTGTAAAACTTTTGCCTTATTTAAAAGCAAAACCAAAAAGTACCTAACTTCATCTTCTTAGTTTCCTACACTGAGCTTTAAATTTGCTCTGTACCTAGTGTTACCCAATCTCCAGATTTTTATGTAATATCAAACAACCTTATCATTGTGTTCATTGCTGTCTTCTTTTATGTGCTAGCCATATGCTGTATTGTGACTACCAATTTTTGTCAACTACCATTCAAGCTGTCATTGCAATCAATCTTATATTGTTTCTGCTGTATTGTGCCTACCAATTTTTGTCAACTACCATTCAAGCTGTCATTGCAATCAATCTTAGCTACCTATGTGCTTTAATATACTCTACCTACAATTTTCTCTCATCTTCTTTTTTTCATTTCATGTAACTGTTATCATTTTTTTGTCTATAAATTTTGCAAGTATTTACCTCCTTAAAATTTTCTTAGATTAAGGACCTGCCCGAAACGCTGCCCGTGCTAGTGGCTTTACAAGACTGTAATTACCATATTTGTATCCTCTTCTTCTTGTTGATAGTAGGAGCAGTTTGCATGAAGGGTTTGTCCTCCCGATGACTGCACCAGTACTGATGTTGTTGGACGCGTTTATGTTGAAGATGATCGGAGCTACCAAGGTGCTTGTTGCGTTGTGCTGTAGATAGAGGAACGGCGATTAAAACAGAGGTGTATGTTAGAGGGAGACTTGCCGCACCGTAGGGCGGTGTGTTGTGTTTATGGCGTCAGCTGATCCTTGGTGTTGCGACGAGGCAGTTGTTGTCTGTGTTTAGCTGTTGGTGGCGCCAGGTATAAATGTGGCGCGGGTCAGATGTGACCCAATTTGTTGGTCGATTGGAGATATTTAGCCAGTGCTTTGACTATTTGGTATTTTTCTTGTAACGAGTGGTCACCGCCTCCTAATATATGCTCGATGGTGAAGGGTATTTTAAGTGCGATAAAAACTTGTTTGAAATTTACTCTGGCACTATAATGTCGGAAGCAGTGCAGGAGATAGTGTTCGACTGTTTCAGGCACCTGACAGTGAGTACAGAGTTCGTTGATGTCTGTTCTGTACTTAGAGCTGTGTGCTACTAGTTTGGTGTGTCCCAGCCTTAATCTGGTCATCGTTACATCAATTTCTCTGCTTTTATATCGGACATGTTTCCAAGTTTCCCATTTCTTTTAAATGGACCCATAGTGCAAAGGTGAGCATAACGTTTTCCAGTTTGTTGCAAAATCCTGGGAGATGGTATCTTTGAAGGCTCCTTTACGTGCAACATGGGGAATTGGATGACGGGTGAGGTGAGGCGTGTCGTGCATCGCTTTGGCTAGTTGGTCTACAAGTTCATTATGGAGAATACCACAATGTGCTGGGACCCATTGGATAGAGGTGTCATAACCGTTCAATTGATGTTTGTGAAGAAGTTGAAGGCATGGGTAGACAATCTCCTTGCATGTTTTCGAAGAGTACGAAATTGCTTGAATCGCGCTCTTGGAGTCACTACAGATTGTATATATCCCAACTGGTAATGTTGTGATGATTTGGAGAGCTTGATACAAGGCATATAATTCCGCTGTGAAAATAGATAGTTGGTTTGGTAACCACCATCCCTGCTTGAGATGGTATTCCGGTATCCATACAGCGCAAGTGACCGAGGGTACGTTGTTCATGATGATGCGAGATCCATCTGTGTAAATCTCTGTGGTATTTGGGTAGCAATTTTTCATTGTTGAGACAAAGACTGAGGCTATGGCTGAGTTTGGTGCAGATTTTGGAATGTTGTCTTCGAGTTGTATTGCTGTATTAGGAGTTGTATAAAGCCAAGGTGGAATGGGGGGGAACAGGAGGTTGGGTTTCACAGTTTTGAAGTAGGGAGAGGTCTATATTGAGGTTATTTGTAGCCCGTGTGAGGAAAGGTTGCGAGTGAATGGTTGGGGAGCGGGGGTTATATGGGTTAACTGTTGGGTTAATTTTTGATCTGTATGGGTGTGTCTGGTGAGAAGTGGTGCAGAGTGACAGATAGTTGGCACACATAATGTCTCGTCTGGTGGCTAGGCTTGTGAGGCCTGTTTCCCCGTAAAGTCCGAGGATTGGAGTTGAACGCATTGCGCCACATATAAGTCGCATGGCATTATTTTGTATGACCTCGAGGCTCTGTAGGTTAGTGGGCGCCGCCGACGCATATGCTTGGCAGCAATAGTCTAGTTGGCTGCGAATGTAGGTTGTATAGAAACGGAGCAAGATTTTATGGTGTGCTCCCCAGGTGGTGCCAGTGAGGGCTTTAAGTATGGCGAGTCGGGGTTGTGTCGTCTGTTTAAGGTGTTGAATGTGTGCTTTCCAGGTAAGTAAGGGGGAGTCTAAGCGCATGCCAAGATATTTATGTTCTCGTACGTGTTGGATGGGAGTGTTGTGTATTGTGAGGGTGGGTAGATGAAGTAGTCTTTTTTTAGTGAAAATCTGATAGCAGGTTTTGGTAGTTCTGACTTGAAGGCCCCATTGTTGTGTCCAATCTATGAGGTGGTCCAGTGCTGTTTGCATTGTAGAGACTGTATTTGGTAGGGCATTGTCTGAATAATACAATGTTAAGTCGTCGGCGTACGCCGAGAGGTGAACAGGATGGGTGTTAGGCAAATCTGCTAAGAATGCGGCAAATAGGGTTGGGCTTAGTATGGAGCCTTGTGGAACACCTGTTTGTATTGGGATGCCATCGGAAAACTCGCCTTGTATAAAGACTTTGGAGGTCCTGTTTGTGAGATAGGACTGTAACCATAAAAGTAATCTTCCCTGTACGCCTAAACGTGCAAGCTTTGCGAGGAGGCAAGTATGAGGAATGCTATCAAAGGCTCCTTTGAGGTCTAGGTAGACAACAAGACAATATTTACTGCTTCTGAGAGAGGTGCGGATTTCATGTTCAAGGCAGAGTATTTGATCTAGTGTGGAGCATTGCGGTCGAAATCCAGCTTGGAGTGACGGTATAATATTGTTATACTCTAGGTACCATTGGAGGCGAGTATGTACTAGCCTTTCCATGACTTTACTGAGGCATGATAGTAGGGAGATAGGTCTGTATGACGCAGGTTGGGATGGGTCTTTTCCTGGTTTAAGGAATGGAAGAATAATACTGGTCTGCCATTGTGAAGGAATATTTCCGTGAGTCCAGCATAGATTGTAATAGTTTAGAAGAGTGCTGTGTGCAGTCGGTGGAAGATATTTGATGAGCTCATATGGAATTCCATCCTCTCCAGGTGCCTTGCCAAGAGGTAGGCGGTTTAAGGCCAATCGTAGCTCGCTTAAGGTGTACATGTTGTCGACGCCGAGCATGGGCAGCGGTATGGCACGGTCAATTTCTTGTCTGAGGGAGAGTTCTTGGGCATGAAGGGTGTTGAGAGGGTAACTTTAAGGCATTCAGCGAGAACACTTGCACGCTCCTGAGGTGTTTGACAGAGTGAACTGTTGATCATCAGGGGGAACGAAGGGAATGTTGGGCGACCTTTAATGCTGTTAAATGTAGCCCAGACTTTTGAGTGCGGCGTTGTGGGTGTGAGGCTATCACAGAATGTTGCCCATGATGCTCGTTTTGCTGATAGTATGGTTTTTTTGGCCGCTGCTGTAGCCCGCCGGAGATTGACCCAGTTCTGTAGGGAGGGTTGACGTCTTTGTTTTTGAATGGCTCGTCGGCGTAAAGCGACTGTTCGTGCACATTCCGCGTTCCACCACGGTTTAAGTGGTTTGTTGGACCTATGTCCTGAAGTTTTCTTAAGCATTTGGGTGGCTGCAGAATTTATGGCCGAGGTGATTGTGGACAGGCGCTTGTTAGGGTCTACTTCGTCTGTGTCTGGGAGGCGGACAATATCAGCCCATTTTTTCTTGTCTAGGTACTTAATGTTCCACTTGGGAAGCGTAAGCGGGTGGGTTGGTGGGTGAAAGTTAGTAAATTTTATTATGAGGGGTTTGTGGTCACTACCAATATCTGGTCCAGTATGAAACTGTAGTTCATGTTGAAAGTGTGCAGAGCCAAAGCAGATGTCCAGTGAGGCTTCATAATTGGTTCTGTAGTTAAAGTAGGTTGCAAGGTAGGGCGGCGAAAGAAGAGTATATGGTGTAGTGTCCAAGTAGTTGTACAAATCGGTGCCTGCAGTATTTTGGGTACCTCTACTCCATGTGGGGTGGTTAGCATTGAGATCACCTGTAACAATGATCGGGTGTCGTAATTGGTTAAGATAAAATTCCAGTTCATTTGAGTTTATGGTGCTTCCAGGGTTGTATATACCCAGAAAGGATGTGTGTACCATTATAAGGTATTAGGCATGCTAGAACTTCTAATTTACCGTTCACAAAATACGTTAGTGTTACAGGTTTACATGTCATATTACTTCGTGTTAGAAGGAAAATACCACCACCCATACGGTTGGGTCTGTCCAGTCTCTGCATCTGAAAGTGTTTAAATACGGGATTTTGTTTGGGAGTGAGCCAGGATTCGGTGATGAATGCTAAGTCCGGTTTGGATGAGTAGAGGAATTGTTTAATTTCTGTGAGGGATGTTTTGATGCTTTTTGCGTTCCAAGTCATGAAGGTTAGGGGAGCCATTTAGGATGTTTGGGTTGTGGATGTGTCTGTTTTCTTTGGTGCGCCCATAGTGGTACGAGTTGGATACCTAGATGTGGATGGTGGCTGTGTCTTACTCTTGGTACTGGTGGTTGGGGTTTGTGGCACGTCAGCCTGGGGAGTGGTTTTGGTGAGGCGCGCTAAGGAGGTAATTAGGAGTTTTTCCATCATCTGATCAAACAATGTGTGTCCAGCATTGGTAGCTTTATTTGGGCGGATGTCAGTGTCTGTAGCTGTTGATGGGGGGTCTGTTGGGTCAGCCTCAGAGGTGGGTTGTGGTACTTGGGCAAAAAATTTTGTTAGGAGTCGGTCCAGGGTCTTTTCCAGTGCATTTTCGATGCGAGTGACGATCGTTTCAATAAGATAATTTTCGAGGCGAGTGACGAGAGTTTCAACTAAATCAGGATTCAGTTGCGCGTTTTGTGAGAGATGGTTGGACCCTGGGGTTGCGGGCGAACTACACCAGTCGTGGAGACGTCTATAGCAACCTTTGTTGTGATGACGTCACTCGCTCGCTCGCTTACCCGCCACGTCGCTCTTCCCATTTTCTTTGGTTACTGATCTTTGCTGACGTTTAACCTGAGAGCCACTAATACTGTTGACCAGACCACACACTAGAAGTTGAAGGGATGACGACGTTTCGGTCCGTCCTGGACCATTCTCAAGTCGATTGTGTACTTAGGGTATATTACACTAACAGTAGAAGTCTAAGAAATAAAATAAACGAATTAAATCCACAATCGACTTGAGAATGGTCCAGGACGGACCGAAACGTCGTCATCCCTTCAACTTCTAGTGTGTGGTCTGGTCAACATACTTCAGCCACGTTATTGTGACTCATCGCCTGCAGCCACTAATACTGGTGGCCTCAACGAGGACAGGAAGTTGGCGGCTTGTCAAAGGTCCTACCCATTTGCCTGGATGATCTTTTCTATCTGTATTTTAAAACCCAGTAGAGTTTTGGTGTTTACCTTACCTACTCCTTGGCGGGTAGGCTGTTCCACGGGTTTACAACTATACGGGTGAAAAAGCCTCTCCTGTTTTCTGTCCTACATTGTGGCTTGTTGAGCTTGAACCCGTTGTTCCTCGTTCGTGTTACATCTGACCTTTTGAAGAAAGTGTCCGGATTGACATCGTCCAAATTGTTGACTTGTGATGGACTCTACTGCCGGGACCCTGGACTGTACTACCAGGACCCTGGACTGTACTACCGGGACCCTGGACTGTACTACCGGGACCCTGGACTGTACTACCGGGACCCTGGACTGTACTACCAGGACCCTGGACTGTACTACCGGGACCCTGGACTGTACTACCGGGACCCTGGACTGTTCTACTGATGTAAGGGGGGCCAGCCTTTAACCCTCACTTTCCTGGTTAAATGCTGGTCGTTACTAAGTAAAACTATATACAGGAACCAGAGTATGTGCTGTGTAGCCTATAATAGTTCACCTCGTCAAGATCTAAACATTTGACAGTTTAGATGTCACGGCTGGAGGATACTGTACCCTTCTATGTTATACTGCAACTCTGAAGTTCTCCGCCACCACCTGCTACCCACTGATTAGTTTCCTCAATTGACGGTGGAGCAGGATACCCTCAACTAGGCATAAACCCCGAAAATGGATCCCCAGTAATCGGAAAAGGATGGGATAAGATTTCGACGTTAGTGTAGGAATTAAATCTAAGTACAAAGGGACTATCTTTGGTATTAAATAAATGCTTGCTGGCTTACAGGGCAGTTATAGCCCCGCTCCTGTGCCAGGTAAGTCCACTACGGGCTCACCATAGCCCGTGCTACTTTGGAACTTTTGGGAACTTTTGTTGTAAGTAGCTGAATCTAAAGCAGCAGCAGGCTTACAGGGGGAACCCAAGTTTCAAACACGGGGACTTAAGATCAACAACAATGAAAAATTATCGGTGGGGAAATTCCACTAAACACCACAAATTCTATAACAGATTTATTACAGCAAAGTAAGTAATTATCAAAAAAAGGCACCAAACCGGGAAGGCTATGTAGCACCATCAAATACGCAAAATAATCAGAGGGCGCTAAATATCACCAAGGATGCCAATACGAGAACAAAAACGCATAAGGCGAACGATATCAAAAGTATCCGAGTCACCAAGAATTCTATCGAGGGACAGGTGACCGCGAGGGGCGGTCGGAAAGCAAGACACACGCTCGTCCTGGAAGTCAGGACATTCAAGAAGGACATGCACGACCGTAAGAAGGACAATGCAACTAGGACAATAAGGAGCAGGGCGGCGCTCCATCAAGTGACCATGGGTTAAGCGAGTATGGCCAATACGCAACCTCGCCAGAGCTGTTTCCCACCGCCGGTTACGGTGGAAGGAGGACGGCCACGAGGAAACACAACATTTAAGAGTACGTAGCTTGTTGCCAGTAACAGACAACCAAGAAGCCTGCCAACGGGTAAGGACTGAGGAATGGATAACTGGGTAAAAGTCGGAATACGGAATGCCTTTACGAGAGATGGGACAAGAGCGGACAGCTTCCTTAGCGGCAGCATCCGCACGCTCATTTAAAGACACACCAATATGGCTGGGAACCCAACAAAACTCAACCGACTTAAATTTACTGTGAACGAGAAACAGTCAATGCTGGATCTCGACAACTACTGGATGAACCGGATTAAAGGACCCGAGAGCCATGAGGGCACTACGAGAGTCAACAACAACCACAAAGGAAGACTGACAACGAGAAAGCAGGAGACGAAGAGCATAGAGAATAGCATAAAGTTCTGCTGTAAAGATGCTAGTCTCCGGAGGCAAGCGACACATATAAGTGCGATCAGGAAAAACAACAGAGTAGCCAACACCGTCCGTTGACTTAGACCCATCGGTGAAGACAGAAACGGAGCGGGAGTGAGAAGAAAAGTGCTCGAGGAAAAGGCGTTTTAGAACCGTAGGAGGGGTAAAAGCTTTAGTGATACGGGTCAAGGAAGTACAAAACCGCGGAAGAGGGACCCTCCACGGGGGCAAAGAAGGAACAACACGAGGAGAAACATCAGAAATACGAACGGAGAGAGAATCCTGTAGGCGAGATAACCGGACAGAAAGAGGGAGGTGGTGAAGAGGAACAGGAACCGCAGGAGGGGTAAAAGTTAAAGCACGACAGAGGCGAGAGGAAGGATGTTGCAAGGACCGCGCAAGATAGCGAAGACAGTAGCGATCACGGCGGTCCTGGAGAGACAGGAAGCCAGTGTCAACATACAAGCTAAGGATGGGAGTCGAACGAAAGGCACCAGAACTGAGGCGCAACCCAGTATGGTGCAAAGCATCAAGACGGCGAAGAGTAGAAGGAGAAGCAGACGAGTAAGCAGGGCAACCATAATCGAGCTTAGAAAGGACGAGAGAGGAATGTAAAGCAAGGAGAGTGCGCCTATCTGCCCCCCAAGAAGTATGGGACAAGACCCGAAGGAGGGTAAGGGCCTTAGAGCACTCAACACGGAGGTAAGAGATATGGGGAGACCAAGACAAACGAGTGTCAAGGAATAACCCCAAAAGCTTCGCGGAATCTTTGTATTCAAGGGGATGACCATAAAGTGACAAAGAAGGACGAAGAACAACCCGTTTCCGCGTAAAAGTCATGGCACAAGTCTTAGAAGTAGAGAACTTGAAGCCATGACCTGTGGCCCAAGACGACACGGCATCAATTGCAAGTTGAAGCCGGCGTTGAAGGAGAGGCGAATCATCACCCTGACAACAAAGGGTAAGATCATCGACATAGAGAGCGGAGAAGACACCAGAAGGAAGAGAGGAAAGAAGACCATTGAGGGCAACAAGAAAAAGAGTAGTGCTCAGAACACTACCCTGGGGCACACCTTCGTATTGCTGAAAAGAGGGAGAGAGAGCGGTACCAAGGCGCACCCGAAAGGAACGACGAGAGAGGAAGCTGCGGAGAAAGAGAGGGAGATGACCACGAAGGCCAAAAGAATGAAGTTGAGATAGGATATGATAACGCCAAGTGGTGTCGTAAGCCTTTTCTAGGTCAAAAAGGACGGCAACAACGGAGGTCTTCGCAGCAAAAGCAGTACGAATATAGACCTCCAAGTTCACCAGGACATCTGTCGTGCTGCGGCACTTGCGGAAACCAAATTGAGAAGGGGAGAGGAGGTGATGGTGTTCCAGGAACCACATCAGACGAACGTTAACCATACGTTCAAAGAGTTTGCAGACACAACTTGTGAGAGCAATAGGGCGAAAGTCCTTAGGGGAAGTACCCAGAGACCCCGGTTTGCGAACAGGGAGGACAACGGCATCGAGCCAGTCCTCAGGGACTGACGACGACTCCCAGATCCGATTATACAGACTCAGTAAATACTGAGACGTGCTCGGAGGGAGATGGCGAAGCATCTCATAATGAATACCATCGGAGCCCGCCGCCGTAGAACCGCAGAGGGCCAGGGCAGAACGAAGTTCAGAGAGAGAGAAGGGATCATTATAGGGAAGCTGAAGATGAGTGCAGAAATCTAAAGGACGAGACTCAAGGACAGGTTTACGAAGAAGGAAAGATTGGGAAGATGAAGACCAGAGCTAACAGAAGAAAAGTGGGAACCCAGTTCGGAAGCGACCTGCAACGGGTCCGCCACAAGAGTATCATGGAGGTGAAGGACCGGTGAAACATCGGGAACGAACTTACCCGCTATCTTGCGGATACGCTTCCAGATCTGGGCCAGAGGGGTCTCGGACGTAATTGTTGAGACATAAGATGCCCAACATTCACGTTTAGCCGTACGGATGGCCCTACGGGCCACCGCACTCGCTTTCCGAAAGAAAAGAAAAGAATCGGTCGTCTGCCTACGGCGGTGCCTCTTCCAGGCTGCACGCTTACAGCGGACAGCCCGAGCACAGTCCGCATTCCACCAGGGAACGCACTTCCGTGGACCCCGAGAGGAAGAGCGAGGAATAGAGCGGAGGGCAGCGTTGAAGACAGTGTCATGAAAAAGGAGGAGAGCGCGAGAGAGAGGCAGAAGGGAGAGGTCAGGGAGAGCAGCACTGAGGGTAAATAGGGTCCAGTCTGCCTTAGCAAACTGCCACCTAGGGAAAGAGAGGGAAGGGCGAAAAGAGAAAAAGGAAACAAGGATGGGGAAATGATCACTCCCATGGAGGTCATCAAGAACCTGCCACGTGAAATCTAAGTAAAGAGAAGAAGAGCAGAGAGAAAGATCAAGACAAGAAAGGGTGCGAGTCCGAGAGTCCAAATGAGTGGGCTCACCAGAATTCAGAAGAGACAGGGAAGAAGAGAGGAGAAACGGCTCAAGGAGGCGACCCCGGGTATTCGTCAGAACGTCACCCCAAAGAGAATGACGACAATTGAAGTCACCCAGCAGGAGCACAGGCTCCGGCAAGGAGTCCAGGAGGTGTTTCAAATCAGGAAGAGAGAGCGGGACACTCGGGGGGAGATAAATGGAACAAACTGTGTACCATTTCCCCACAAAGATACGAGCAGCAGAACAATGGAGAGGCGAAGGAAAAAGTAAAGGAACAAAGGGAACATCAGCCCGAATCAAAAGAGCAGAAGAATTAGAAGCCCCAGCAATGGCTGGGGGGGGGGAGAGAAAGGAATAGCCACGAAAACGACCAGGACGAGCACCAAGCATTGGCTCCTGGAGACAGACACAAAGGGGCGAAAACCGCGAAATCAGAAGTTGGAGTTCGAGGAAATTGGCGTAATAACCTCGAACGTTCCATTGAAGAATGGACAACGACGAGAAGAGAAAGGACAAAAACAGAGAACAAGGAAGAAACAAAGGCGAAAGAGCAACAGAGCACGTTAAAGAATATCAGGGTCGGGATCAGGGTCAGCAAAGTCAGGGTTAGGGGGCATGGGTAAACTGAGCAAAGACGGAGGGAAGGAAACGGGAGAACAGAGCAGAGGTGGGCGGGCAGGGTCTGGAGGAGGAGGAGGAGGAGGAGACAACGGAGAGGAGCCGTCAAGGACAGCAGCAGGAGGAGGGGGAGTAGAAAGAGGGGAGCGCACCCCAGCAAGAGCAGCAACCGAAAGGGAAGCAGGGGCCAAAGAAACCTCCATAGCAGGAACAGGGGGCGCAAGCACTGAAACGGGAGGGGAAGGAGCAACAGAGCCAGGAGGAGGAGCTGAGGAAGAAAGCGAAGTCTTCTTACCCACCGGGGAAGAGGAAGGAGAGGAGCCAGGCTTACGCTTCTGACTTAAAGAGACCGGTGTCCCAGCAACTACGTACCGGGCAACGGATTCCAGTGTCTCAACAGGAGAAGCCGAACGAGAGCACACACGACGGCCGTTAGGAGAGCGATGGACATCCGCCCGCACCGACAGGCGGTGGGGAGAGCCAATAGATGGAGGAAGAGGATGGGAAGGAGGATCGGAGGGGGACGAGGAAGAAGACGCAGAAGACACGACAGACCGGGTAGAAGGAAGGGGAACCCCAGACAGAGGACCAGGAGGAGGATCCTTCGGGAGAGAACCCAAAGGAACAGAGGAGGGGGCAGTGGGCACATCAGGGTCCAAGGCCCGGAAACGGTTGTGAGTCTGAGGAAGGCGGGAAGGACGAGGAGAGGAAGAGCGCAACACGCGAGCATAAGAGATATTAGCATAAGGGGCCATGTCACCCGAAACCCGATGAAAAATGGAATATTTACGAAAAATTACGAAAAATACTACAACGTTCTGGCAACACTGTGGTCCAAACCGTTTAATGATATTTTGAAAAATAACGTAATTAGAGTCAAATTTCCCGCTGCAACTTTCGTGAATCTGGTCCTCGCGCCGTGAGTACGCCGCGGGGTATTGTATCTTACGTTGTAGATGTCTTATTTTTCGTAATAGCGTTGAAATTAGCATGTTATGCATAAAATGAATATAAACTAACCATATGGCAACACAACATATGGTCTGACACGAGGGTGGTGCAGTCAGTGACTGCGTGTCTCTCATGGAGAGAGGATGTATGCTGACGCGCTCACACAATATCTCCCAGAACATGCTATTTTTGGATTTTTAGCTATTTGTACTGCAATATGACTTACCAAACGAACAAGAGAGAAGCATTGACAGCTAGATGCATGCGAGCTCTCCATACGAGCTGCCCGCAATGCGTAAATCACCACTCACGAGTGACCGCAGGTAGAGAAACTTTGAGAGCGCGCTACGCAACTCCAACTTTTAAAACTAGATAAAATTTCACAGCCTTTATTTATTATTCTATTTACATGAAACTTGCACATTATATGTAGAAAATACGCCTCTATAAACGCATGTCATTATTCTTATCTACGTAGATTTATTGATTTTATAAATAATGATACACCTCATTTTGTTGCATACGTTTTTGGGAAACTTTTATAAAATCTGTATTATTGCACTAAATACATCTGGGATAATAATGTGACATGCAAATCTTTATTATATAGTAAGGTCATAGCTGAGTGTCTTATAAATGATTTTGGTTCACAATTGTGGGCTGTGAAATTTTTTGAACATGGTTGAAAAATTCGTCTTTTTTTTTTTTTTTTTTTTTTTTCCGTCTCTATTTAGGCTGAGATGCTGAAACTTGGCCTAGGTGCAGCACCTTTCACATGTATCAGGATAATAAATTATGAATACCCTACAACAATTTTTTAAATCCGGGTGATATGGCCCCTAAGGCGGGAGCCGGCGAACCTGGCGCCTCGCCTCAGGAAAAGATAAACGCTCCCGGTGCTTCAGGTTGAGGACGGCTGCCTCAAGCTTGTAATGGACACACGCACGGGAGAAGGTAGGATGGGCCTCACCGCAGTTGAGGCAACGAGCCTGGGGAGAAGTGCACTCCGACTTAGAGTGACCTTCGCCACCACACAAAGGACAGAGAGAGACAGTCCCGGAGCAGCGGAGGGCACCATGCCCAAACCTCCAGCACTTGTTGCAGAGCCGAGGAGAAGGAATGTACTCCTGGACAGAGCACCTGGCACCAGCAAGAATGACAGAGGGTGGAAGGGTCCTACCATCAAAGGTAATCTTCACAACCCGGAGGGGTTGACGGCGACTACCACGAGGGGGACGAGTAAACGTGTCCACCTGGAGAATAGAATGGCCCTGGGCAGCGAGGATATGGCGAATATCGTCGTGGCAGTCGCGCAGGTCCCGAACACCGGTTGCAACATGGGGCGGGAGCAAAATAGTGCCAACACTGGCATTCAACTGAGCGTTCTTCGAGACCCGAACGGGGGTCTCGCCAAGGCAGGATAAGGCAGCCAAGCGGGAAGCAGCATCCTGAGAAGGAGCAGCAACGACACGTGTACCGAGACGAGTGGGGTTGAAAGTAATGGAGGCATCCACGGAATCAATGAGATGTCGATGAAGGGAGAAATCGTCAGGAGGCGCAGAATCAAGAGGGAGGAGATCAAAATATTTGGCCCACGAAGCGGGACCAAACAAGGCTTGATAGGTAGCAGAACTGGAAGGAATCGAGCGAGGGCGGCCGTGACGAGGACGGCGGTGAGAACCCCCAGAGAGAGAGGGGTTAAAAGGCGCAGTAGTTACAACTAGAGAAGGAGCCGCGCCAGGGGACGAGGTAGTCACCACTGGGGGCTTGGGGCTCGACCCAACCACAGAGGAGGGAGGGGAGCCAGGGGAAGGAGTCAGAGAGGCCAAAGGAGGAGCAAGGTCGGGGCCCAATGCAGCGGAGGCTACAGAGCCCGGTCTTCCAATACGGACCTACTCGGGGGCTTGGTCGCCCACCCCACGAGCCTGAGAAGGTAAGCCAGAAGTAGCCGAAGCAGGGGTTATCATCTTGACGAAAGAAGAATTCACTCACGAATGTGCCCCCACACCCACCATGGAGCCACAATTAGAGGCAGGACACCCAACAAGAAGCTATCGCCGATCTTGTCGGGGCCTCCTAGGGGTGCGTCGTGAGTATACGCCCTACAAACGCCACCTTAAGAAACCGACAGTCCGTCGAGATCGGGTTCAGTGACGAAGTGGGGATTGACAATAAAAGGTTCCCCTCGCTCTCGACGTCGGGTACTGCAGTTCTACGGGTGCATGAGTATGCCTCCTCAAGCACCCGGGCGTCAAAATAGAAGAAGTCCATGGAAGAACCAGAACGAGCAAAAGGTCGGCAGGAAACGGCAAGCAGATAGGAGAAGAGGGGGGAGAAAAACGAAACAGAAGGAAAAGGAAAAGATGCCCAGCAAAATTGGAGAGGACGGCAGCAGGAGCACAAGGCTAGAAAAGGACAGAGGACTGTCCCAAGGAGCATCACACTCCGGCAGCCGCCCACTAAGCCCCCACACGGCGACAACGAGCTGAGCGGGGAGGGGGTTATTACAGCAAAGATTAACACTGAAAATAATGGTAAGTTTCAAACGTTCTATCTGAACACTTCCTAAACTGAATACTGAATACACAAATGATGTGGACTCTACACTGTACTAAAACTTCAGAGACAGATACCTTAAACACCACAGACAGGCCAGTTGTTCAGCCTTACTCTCTGAGAGATGTTGACCCCCAGGAAGCCTTCAACACACACTAACTAACCTCTCCACACTGACCTCTCACAGGCTGACCCAGGCTAGTTGTTCAGCCTTACTCTCTGAGAGATGTTGACCCCCAGGAAGCCTCCAACACACACTAACTAACCTCTCCACACTGACCTCTCACAGGCTGACCCAGGCCAGTTGTTCAGCCTTACTCTCTGAGAGATGTTGACCCCCAGGAAGCCTCCAACACACACTAACTAACCTCTCCACACTGACCTCTCACAGGCTGACCCAGGCCAGTTGTTCAGCCTTACCCTCTGAGAGATGTTGACCCCCAGGAAGCCTCCAGCACACACTAACTAACCTCTCCACACTGACCTCTCACAGGCTGACCCAGGCTAGTTGCCAGATTAATCTTTGAAAATGATTATTAACTAAAATCCAGTATTTCTGATAACGGAGGAATGAGACACCGACAGCATTGGGATTTAATTTTTTAGTAGAAACAAATAAATAATTTTTTTCAGACCATGTTAATGAACAGGATAACTTGTATAATTTTTCAACAGCATAAATACATGTATAACTTTACTACAATGACTTAATAACATTAATACATATGCTTATATCCGGTAACTAAATAGAACATGGTCTGCAGAACGCGGAATCCTTATTAACTATTGGTACAAGTAAGGCAAACGTTTACATAATTTTCAAGTAGAATCAGGGCTTATAGAGTATCATATAGTGGCCTAACACATGACAGAAATAATGCGCCAATCCCAGACATAATGTGAAATGGTAAATTACTAGTATCTGTAGAATACACCTATAGGACAAATTTAACAATACTCTTACAAGTGAGAGTAAGTAGCTGCGGACAGTGTAATACTTAGGGGCCGGCGCTGCACCCCCACTCGCAGAGCCAGCTGGCCGGACCCCCCCCCCCCACCGAAGGGTCGAGTGCCTGCTGGCCGCGTAATGTTTTCAATGTGGAAGCATGAAGACCTCTTGCCTGGCGTAATAGTGAAAAACGTCACTCCTCCACCGTCCGACGTCCTTAATTGTTTCCTGTTCATGCCCGTCAAGTGACAGCTGCGTGACCCGTCCATTGGGCGGGCGCTGGCCGCGTAAGGAGCATCAGCGTGTAGGGGCGTTGTCTTCTCATCTGACGTTGGGGCCGTGCCACCAGGAATGGCGTAGCCGCAAGTTCTGCGTCGCGTGGTGTCATTGAGTTTTTCCTTGTCTGCGTCCACATCCGTGCCCGTACACCCGTTACCTCTGCCGTTAAAAAAACAGTCAGGAATTTCCAGAACTGAAAAAAGGTACAGAGTCGGGCGTACATGGCTGTTAAATGCTGCTAGGTAAGCAGCGTCCTGGAAGTGTCCAATGGAGCCCCTTCTGGTGCATGGGTATACAAGGCGGCCGTCTTGATGTCCGCGTGTAGTGGGCGTATTACCTCGTGCCTTCCTCGCGTGCTATGCCCCACCGCGCCAGGACATCCTCGTTGTTACGGCCCTCTCGGGACGCAACGGGGTTCTTACTCTGATGTTGTTAGAGGAAGTTATATCCGACCCCAAGCCAGCAGTGGCTTTCAAGGGATGCGATCCGTGACGCAAGTAACTTAAAGGGGAAGGGAAATAAAGGCAAAATCTTAATATAATATAATGTCCGTCACCAATAAATAATATATAAAACGGTTACACAAGGGGGGGGGGGGGTATTAACACTATACAAGGGGATTAATCCATAATCGTGGTCTTCTGCTGAAGACGCTGGTGCTACAACTCTCGGTGCCGAGTCCTTGGTGCTTTCTTCGTGGCCTCACGACGTGTCCTCCGAGAATGCCGAGCCTACCCGGGCCACAGGTCAGCCGAAACACAGGTCCACTGGGGGCACCGCCGTGGAGGCCGTCAACCATACGTCCAGCTGGTCTGCTGGCAGGTTCTGAGCCAACAAGGCTGGTACGGCCACTCCACGAACGATAAAAGGGGAACGCCCTAAACAGGAGCCTCGTGTGACAACACAAGTCACTCTCCAGTCTTCAGTACCCCAGTGGATGATCGTCTCCAACAGTCGGTCCCGGGTAAATCCTTTCACTGCCACTCCACTGGCAGGCTAACACACCACAGTGTTCTTCCGGGGGGACGACGTCACAACAGCTGCAGCAAGGTTCGAGGTATGGAGACTGGCTGCCTCGGGTAGACTCACTCCACTTCCATCACAGTGGTCCCAGGTCGGCTCTGTAAGCAGACACGTCATCAATAACCGGGACACTAATACACCTCACTTACGGGCTCGGGCACAAACACCTGACGTATCCAGTCCATAGATGGCGCTGTCGTCGGAGCACCACCTCACCAGAGGTCAGGAGCGGCGGTGTTGAGCGCGGAACCAGACTGGAAACTGGTCCTCGAGGCCAGTACACGCTGTCCTCACCAGGTGTCGTCGTCCGTTTGGCGGGGGTTTCGGGAGCTGACCCACAGATGGCGTGGTTGTCACTGCTCCAGGCTCGGACGCTGGATCCGGGTTCGTAACACTCGTGTCGTCGTCATTGCTGTATCCCGCCCTTGCAGAGACTAGCCCAGTGAGGTTGACCCCAGGGCGGGTGAGTAGGTCCTGCGTGTGCCAATCCGAGCAGTCCGTCGGGGGTGTTCATCGTGCGCGATCCTATGCTCTCCATCCATGAGGTGTTCCCTGATGGTCTGTAGTCGTTCTCGTGCGTGCTTCGCGCCACGCCAGGTCGTCCTCGTGGGCGTCGTCGTCGCTGTATCCCGCCCATGCGGAGGCTAGCCTAGCGAGGCTGGCCCCAGTGCAGCTGAGTAGTTCCTTCATTCGCCCATCCGTGCAGTCCATCGAGAGTGTTCTTCGGTGGCAAACCAATGTTCCCCGTCCATTAGGTGTTCCCCGATGGTCTGTAGTCGTTCTGGAAATATTACGGCAGTAAGAGTTGGCAGGGGTGGACATGTGGCATAAGTAGGACAGTGTGGTAAAGCAGGGGGGGGGGATTAAAACGCTACAAAACCAAACGAACAGTGCTCCTTGCAACAAGTTGAAAACAACATGTTAGAAGATTCACTAACACATCAAGTTGAGCTAAATAGTATTTGTGATGGCAAAAGCTTGTCTGATGCAGTTTAATGCTGATAAATGTGAAGTTTTGTGGCTAGGTAATGATGAAAAAGGATTACTAGTCACAAGCGGATGATGTCAGGATTGCGAAAGTAATGCGTGAGGGAACTGGGAAATGCAATTAGTAAGATGGTTAAAACCAAAGGAGCGATGCATGCTCGGTCGTAAATGAGGCGAATAGGACACTGGGCAATATTAATAAAGCATTAGTAACAAGACGCCTGGAGTTGTTCTTCCGTTAATCTTGCACCGAATTTGTGCCTTAGTTAGAATAAGCAATTCTGTATGTTGCGTCATACTATGGACGTAAATAAATTCCCTTTAACATGTACAGTGTAGGAAATTAAAACTGGTTCGATAACATGGTTTGTTAAAATTGTAGACCAATTACCACGAAACGTAGCGGAGGATGGGACCTTCCACTGTTCCAAGCATGTGAAGACATGTACTATAGAACGTCATTAAATTCGCATGAACGTGTAATATACTGCAATTAATGCGTGAAATTGTGAGAACAACCCACACCCCCAAAAATGCCAAGGGCGCACCTCATCAAGCTTGATATTGCGTCAATGCGGGCTGTCGACCACATTTTTCGAACTGGTCGTTAGTCAGAATAAAATGAGCTGTATAATGTCATACGATTTTTCTGGCGAAGCATGCCCGTGCCACCCCTTGAGTGGCTTAATCCTTATCAACCAACCAACAACCGAGCCACTAATTCTAACCACAAATGGGCTGTATAAGAATACCATAAAGACTATCCCCAACAATCTGTGGATAGAAACAAATTAATAATTGATAGAATAAGCGTCCCAAACTGCTACAAGTAAGCGGATTAATGAATATTAAAAGTCGTTAACATAAGTAAGTACTTTTCATCTACGGCTCACCACAGCCCGTGATGCCCGGAACCCCCCGTTCCAGGCAGCGAACTTTTAACAACAATTAAGTACTTTAGAATGTCAGTAATAGTAATTCTCAATATCATTTGTATAGATAAAAGTAACAAATATAAACTTAGAAAACCTTCATAATTATAGTTTTTTAAATATGTTCCGGAAAACCAGTGACCGATTAATTAAAAGGAAGGCGCGATTGTGAACAGTATTTAATTATGGTAGGGTAGGCCAAGGTGTGACGACGAAATAATGACTAAAAGGGGAAGCAGCAATGTTTAAGGTTTATCGTTAATCAGTGATAACAAATCCAATAAGAACACATCCCAAACTGAGAGAAAAAGCAGCGTGATTAATTAACTATTGTGATTAAAGTTTTAATAAAATAGGTAAGGGTAAGAATGATTGGGGTTGTGAGAATACGTGGCAGCGCGTAGTATTTACAAACTTGGAAAGCTTCAAGACCACAGCGTTACAGGATGAGGGAAATACCATCAGCAAACAAAAGGGGGTTTCAGATTTCCAGAACAGAATACCTAATTACCCCAGTGATGACAGGGATAATAATATAATCGATGTAACATATAATAGAAGTACAAATAACGAATGACCATAATCCTTAAATAATTACTGTATATAAATATGTAGCGTGAATAAGTTAATGAATATGTGAAGGGAAAATTAGCAAGAATTAAATGCCTTAAAGAAGTACAGGATGAAATTTGTAACGTGAGACCCAGCGACCGACAATAAAAATTTCCGCACTTGACTGGCCGAAAATTCCTAAGTAAAGAAAAACATGCAACTACAGAATTACCTAAAGGGAAGCACTAAAAAATATATAAAAAACTTCACTACTTCGCAGAAACAGAAAATAACGTTTGATAAGTAACTGCGTGAATGAGATAAGTCAGTGAAGATAAAAAAAAAACAGTATTAAAGGAGTGTAGACCGCTTGACCTGTAAGTTTTTTAGCTTAAATTCTTAAAGAGTATGAATAGACTTGACTTTAACTGTAATCCTATTGGGACGTGCCATAATGATCTCACGTGCCAATGCTACCGAGGACTGAAGAAGGATTAACGTAAGGTACCCACTAAATGAAACGCACGAGACTGAGAAAAGTTAAGTACCAGTTAAATTAAGCAGCTTAAATATTTAACTATTGTGATTTAAAGTTTCAGTTAATTTATTGAAAGACGAATTGAAAGGGTGTGGGAGAAATGTAACAACATATGTTATTTACAAACTTGTAGATCCACGAGGCCCCAGCGTTTCTAGAAGAGGGAAGTATCGTCACCAACAAAGGAGTAGCCGAAGTAATACAGAACATAGTACCTAAGTACCTCCGAGGTAACAGGAATAATAAAGAAATCCATGTACAATTAATAGAAGAGCTAATAACGAATGACCCTAAGCCTTAGTAAATTAAGGTCTATAATTATGTATCTTGAGTAAGTAATAAGTGTGTAAAGTGTAATTTTTTAAGATTAAGTGGGGATAGTCCGTTTAACCTGAAAGATTTAGGCTTGAAAGCTGAAAGGGGAAAATTAATACTTAATCGTAGCTGTAAACCAACGGGAACGTGGCTTAAAAAGCTCACGCGTCCCTGCACCCAAGGTCAGGGGAAGGGAGTAACTTAAGTTACCAGTTGTCTAAATGAATACCGCACGAAAAAACCCCATCCACTGTAAAACTTATATTGAAGAGTAAAACCTTAATATTAACATTAATTCAAAAGGAAAGACTGCAATATCCTGCCCCGAAGGGATTTGATTGGCTTGAACGATCGTGCGCAGGTATTAATTATATTCAAATATAATCCAACATAATAATACAAAGAGAATACTCCGAAATAATCAATATAATAACTATATGACCCAAATAAAATACATATCAACGTAAAAGTACCCGATAAAATGAATATAAGGAAAAACGGTTCTTTAACCATAACTGAGACCCGCTTGTCTCCGGAGAGACACACACAACAAATTAAAATTGTGGTAACTGAGTCCCGAATAGCCCGCAAAGAACTGCGTCCATTACAGTCTAAAATTAACTGAGTCGATTACATGAAGTCCATCATAGGTTGTCCTCCGTATGCAGGCCGACAAATAAATTGGTTTACCTATTGCGATTAAAGTTTTAATTAAGAAGCGTTAAGCGTAAGATAAGTATAAGATTGGATTAAAGAATAACCACTTAATGTGTAAAACCTCAGCTTATAATCTTAATGCGGGAGATTAAATGCTTAATCTCGTCCGAAGGGAGTTAAATCATGACTGTGACATGCATGTGTCCGTACGGCACTGACTCCATAAATATAAGGATGATAATAAATATAAGAAATATAAGGTCCAATACAGCGGTTTCCATAGTAAGTTACTCTCTGAATGCGTGGTTCGTTTATCAGCCTCGTGAATTTGCTGATTGCAGATCAGCTGGAACGGCAGCAGTCGGAGGGTCGTCACCTGTTGAATAAAACAATTTTTTGGGGGGAATGTAAAAGGAGATATTCATTTCTGGTGTGTTGAAATAGGGTCCTTGCGTCTGTCCCGTGAGATTTTCGGTGCAGCAAATTATAAAATTTTTATTACCGAGTCCATTGCAATGATCTCCAGCTTCTGAAGTCGTTGTTGGTGGGGCTGCCTGCTACACCAGCGGTCAAACTGGTACAGCCAGCGTCCTGGGACAATCCACGGCCAAGGCAAACCAGCAGCCAGTGAGGCTTCATAAGAGAAATTTTTGGGCTTAAACGTCAGACAATAGATCTGGCAATCCAGCAGCGAGGCGGCCGCATAATAATTCCGGGCTTAACCGGCAGACATTAGGTCTGGCAATCCAATAGTGAGGGCGGCTGCATAATAATTCCGGGCTCAACCGGCAGACATAGGTCTGGCAATCATAACAATTCCGGGCTTAACCGGCAGACATTAGGTCTGGCAATCCAATAGCGAAGGCGGCTGCATAATAATTCCGGGCTCAACCGGCAGACATAGGTCTGGCAATCATAATAATTCCGGGCTTAACTGGCAGACATAGGTCTGGCAATCATAATAATTCCGGGCTTAACTGGCAGACATAGGTCTGGCAATCATAATAATTCCGGGCTTAACTGGCAGACATAGGTCTGGCAATCATAATAATTCCGGGCTCAACCGGCAGACATAGGTCTGGCAATCATAATAATTCCGGGCTCAACCGGCAGACATAGGTCTGGCAATCATAATAATTCTGGGCTCAACCGGCAGACATAGGTCTGGCAATCCAATAGCGAAGGCGGCTGCATAATAATTCCGGGCTCAACCTGCAGACATAGGTCTGGCAATCCGATAGCGAGGGTGGCAGCTAGGGCGGCTGCATAATAATTCCGGGCTCAACCTGCAGACATAGGTCTGGCAATCCGATAGCGAGGGTGGCAGCTAGGGCGGCTGTATAATAATTCCGGGCTTATCCGGCAGGCCAGAATCTAAAAAAATCCGGCGGCGAAGGAGGCTGCATTAAAATTTTTATGCCTAACCCGTAGACAATATTTCTGGCCAATCCAACTCGAGGGCGGATACTGAATAGATAAAATTCCCCGGCTTAACCGGCAGACTATAAGTCTGGCAAGCTAGCGGCTAGGGCAATGGTATATAAGAATTCCGTATTAATCGTCGGACAATCGTCTGTCAATCCAGCAGCGTGGTGAGCTGCATAAAATTTCCGGGCTTCACCGTCAGACAATAGGTCTGTCAATCCAGCAGCGTGGTGAGCTGCATAAAATTTCCGGGCTTCACCGTCAGACAATAGGTCTGGCAATCCAGCAGCGTGGTGAGCTGCATAAAAAATCCTGGCTTAACCGACAGATAATAATTCTGGCAATCCATCAGCGATGGAGGCTGCATAAGAATTCCGTCTTAAACAGCGGACAATATGTCTAGCAATCCAGCAGCGTGTTGAGCTGCGTAAAAAGGTTCCGGGCTTAACCGGCGGACAATATTTCCGGCAAACCAGCATCGAGGATACTGAATAAAAACTCTCGGGCTTAACCGGCAGACAATAATTCTGGCAAGTTTAGCGGCGCGGGCAAGGCTGTATAAGAATTTCGTCGTAATCAGCGGACAATAGGACTGTTGGCTGCATAACATGTTCTGCCTAGGCATGACCTAGCTGGCCTGGCTAGAGCGGCTGCAGGCCGCGTGGGAAACAGCGCTGGGCACACGCCGACACTTGGGAGGAACCTAGCTTTTACATTTAGAACATAAGATAACACATTACCTTGGAGAAAGTTGAGTACTGTAGACCGACCCTAGCTTTTCAGCTTGTGAGGTTGAAGGGCCCCCTGAGATAAACTCAACCAGGGTGGGGCTGTGATCGTGGTACAATCGTAGTTTTCATGGCTTCTTGAAATCCCAAGAACACAAGAGTCCTAAGTTATTCCTTTTTCTTGCGAAGCGAAGCGTGTTTGTAGCGTTTGTAGCAAAAATTTGTTCTTTGACTTGTGAAGCGGGGCGAGGCTGTAGCAAGAAAGAACGCATGTCGAAGATGAAGATGAAGCCACCCAAAAGATGGCACGGGCATGAATAGCTCGTAAGTGGCGGCCCTTTCGAGCCATCACCAGTATCAAGAGCTGATACTGGAGATCTGTGGAGGTGCAAGTGCACTCAGCGTGACGGGAGATGTCTCCCATGAATGTGTCCAAGATGACGATTAAACCATCGAAAAGGTGGCACGGGCATGAATAGCCCGTAAGTGGTGGCCCTTTTGAGCCATTACCAGTATCAAGAGCTGATACTGGAGATCTGTGGAGGTGCAACTGCACCCTGCGTAACAGGAGATGTCTCCCGGACCAAGTGGTGACCAAATGGTGGTGAA
Source organism: Procambarus clarkii (assembly GCF_040958095.1). Lineage (NCBI taxonomy): Eukaryota > Metazoa > Arthropoda > Malacostraca > Decapoda > Cambaridae > Procambarus > Procambarus clarkii. The sequence continues at coordinate 36,308,263 of NC_091190.1, forward strand.
ACGCATGTCCCCTCCTCTCTTCTTATATAGGCCCCCCGCGGCGCTCCGCACGCTGCGCTGCGGATCGCGCTGTGCAACTGTCTTCTCCTCCATCAGAAATTCCTCCGCATTCCTACGTAATGCAGCGGTTATTTTGTCACTGAAGGTGACTTTATTATTCCAAAACAATTGGGATTTATCTAGATACGAGAGCCAGATTAATTACAATATTCAGTAGCACTTGTATTTCACTAATTGCATGATTTAGGAAGCTAGACTGGGTACTTATTTTCCAATGACGAAATACTTTTTTCATATATTCAAATCTTACTGAAGTCAAATGCTTCTTAGGTAACATACAAGACTTATTCTCTGTTCTCAATTGACGTTAATTTTAACATAAGTGCTTAACCATGATTGATAATTCCTCCTAATTCTGTAATATCTTTCATAATTTTCCTAGTTTGACGACTCGACACGGGGGGGGGGGGGGGGGAGGGGTGGCGTCCCCGTTTCCTACACTATGAGCTCACATCCCTCTGGTGGGGGAGGGGGCCTTCCCTAGCAAGTCGGGTCACTACCAACTTTTAATGTTACATCTTGAGAACAGAGAATAAGTCTTGTATGTTACCAAAGAAGCATTTGACTTCAGTAAGATACTTTCTTGTATTACTGTTACAACTCCCTCGCTCAAGTATTTAAGAAACTTTGTGTTAAACTATTTAACACGCAGTTTCTTATCCCAATTCCTTACTCTATAATCAACAATCTGAACCAGAGCTTCCAAAAATAACAAAAACTATTCTATCTAATTATCAGTGACGACCAGCAGGTTGTCTAGTAATAATCACAAATACAAAATTGAAAAATCCAGGGATATGAATCCCGACTATGCTGTTGACAGCCCAATACATCTGAGAAAAAAACATCCTATCCCTGAACTGATATAACTAAATACAATATCCTTAATCCTTCAGCAAAGCTAGCTAGCAAAGATCATTGGCTCTTTCTTAGCCATACACGTGTTCCATCTAGAACACGAATTTAAACACAGATTGAAATCTCAGTCTTTCAGGAGAGGAACACTGAACTCCTCAAAGTTCATCCAGGTGTTCCACTCGTCCTTTTCTTCAAAAATCTAAGGCCCACATGACCTTCCCTAAGATTAAACAATCAAACACAATATATCATTTATATATGAATACTACTAATATCACAGTTCTAGCTGAAATTACAGCATAAGGGTGTTCACACTATCACTTAAGTGTTAATTGTTTCTTTAGTTCGCCCCTCTTGCTCTCAAAGCACAGAACAGGACATGACAACAATTTTCCAAGTACCTGTTGTTCTAGATACCGTACAATAGATTTTCATTAGACAATGTTATTTAACCAAAATTTCCATATTTCCCTCCAGAATTCTAGTAACTTATTTTCTTGGTTTCAACATTTAATCACTATTATTTCAAACTCATGTTCCTAGGTATTCATAAGCATTACGTTAATATTATAGAGCAAAGATGACATTTACTTTTCCTGTTTCACAATAGTTCATGAACAAAAAACATCGATGTTAGAAGACTGACGATTAGTTGATTGTAGTTCCACGACCATCAGTTGTTGACTGTAGAGAATCTTGATCCTCTTGTACTACATACCAGTTACCGCTGAAGGACAATAGACTGTCGTCCGAGAACTGAGTGTTGAGTGACCAGTGACAGCCTATGACTGGCTGCCGCCTGTCGGGTGAACCTCGCTAACGAGACGCGACTCATCACTCATCTTGTAGCCCACAAAACAGTCTTGATAGAAGCGACTGAACCAGTAGCTGAACCGCAGGAGTGCAGGACTTAGACGCACAACGATGTCTCGTGACGGAGGTAGCTGCAGAAAGGCGTTGAGGTGGGCAGCGTGTTGACAGAACAAGTGGCTCCCAATCTTCAGTCACCATGGTTCACTTCATCTCAGGCGGGTCTTGATGACACCAGACTACTAGACCGTAAACACCATGCGTGTATACCCTTGTACAGTTAACCTCGGGCCGAGGGAGGCTGTGGCCCGCTTCTACGGCGAGTAGACTGTACTCTGTAGGGAGCCCGTGTCGTTCATCTAGTGTCCGCCTCGTTCCGCTTGCGTTACAATAGACGACGTAACCATGGATCCAACGACGAGAATAATTAGTACTGCTACATGCTGGCTCCCTCTTCGATTTTTCCACAATTACTTCCGATCTGTTTGCAGTCTTGACGACGCAGCTGGTGGGTGGTGAGGACGTCGAGACAACCACCCACGATGGTGTAAAACGTTGACATCTGGTGACTGCATCCTTGTAGACAGCATACTGAGCCAAGACAACCTCGTTAGTGACGTGAGGTGTCGGCTGGGTGACTGGTGTATTGTCACTAACCCTAAATAACCATGTGATTAGTTACTGGGTCTGGTGGGGGAGGACTTTGTGTAACGTGTCTCCCCCTTGGTCTTCTCAGATAGGGTTCACGTGTGGCTGGGACAACTGGACAGGTGTACAACTCAGACCTGGGAAAAGACAGATAAGAACATGGCGGAAGCATGGATATAACTCTGGGTTTGTTGGAAGTTGGAAACCCCAGAGCAAGGTAAAGTCTGCTATCTGAGTTAAGTACAGTTAAGAAATCAACATCATTGTTGCCTCTACAGGAAAATTTAATGAATTCTAAATTATACTAACTAAGGGAGTTACTTTAACCTTTACTGTACAGTGCGAGATCTTGTTACCATGGGGTGACGAGAGTGCACTTGACTACTGACGAGATTGTAGAGGGTCATTCTCCCCATCTGACTCGTAACTTGAGTCATTAGTCAGCTCCGCTGGGTCAGGAATTAGACTTGCTGAAGGCAATTCTTGTTCCTCCCTAGCATGGTAAATCTTCAACTTATTAATGTGGACAGTTCTTTCCACCTTATCCTCAAATACTCCCATTATGACAAAATTTACAGGGCCGTCTTTCTTGATCACTCTGTACGGCCCTCGCCATCTAGGAGATAGTGAAATTGAAATTGAAATAAGTTTATTGAGGTAAAATACACACAAAGGGATGAGGTAGCTCAAGCTATTCTCACCCCGTTCAGTACATCGTGTTAATACATACATAGACACACACCACAAGCAATAAACGTATTACCGAACATTCTGAGATCTAGGAGCTAGTTTCCTACTCTGATTGGCGGGTGCAGTTTTATTGATTCTCAAGACCAGGCTGCCCTCCTTCAATTCGAGAGGTCGTACATTACTGTCATAATAGTGAGCATAACGACCCCGTGCTATTCTTGAAGCCTCAGCTGCAACTCTCCAAGCATTCCTCATTTTATTGAGACCTTCTGAAGGATAATCCTCTCCTTACGCAACATTGTGTCTGTTAAGCAGACTTGATGGGAAATTGCATGATTGACCAGTGTCAAGGATGATTAATACCCAACCCCTTGCATGATTGCAAGGGGTTGGGTATTAATAGACTGGTGGGTAGCAGTATTCAGAGCCAGCTGAACATAACGTAGGTGTTCGTCCCATGAGTTTGCATCGCGTTCAGCAAGGATTGCAAGCATATCCTTAACTGAACGGTTGGTACGTTCAGTCATCCCGTTTGCTTGAGGGTGGTAAGCTGTTGTAAAGGTTGAGGTAGTCTCCAATATCTTACAAACTTTTCTAAATATCTGCCCATTAAATTTCTGACCTCGGTCCGTAACTTAAACTTTAGGAGGCCCAAATACAGTTACGAACCTGTTCAAGAATGCTCGGGCAACAGTATGAGAATCCTTTTGAGGGATGGCGATCAAGGTGGTGTATCTGGACAGATGGGCCACTAATACCAACACGTACCGATTGCCCGAATGGTTGCAATGGAGATCAATCAAATCAGCCCCCACTCGGTCTAGCGGTTCTGAAATATCCGGAAATTCCTGTAGTGAGGCTTGTACCTTAAGGGCACCTTTTCTCCTCTGAGAATTGGGGCAAGTCTTGACGTACTTAATTACTTCTGACAACATACCCGAAAAATAAAAGAGAGACTTTGCTTTCAAGTGAGTTTTAAAGATACCCGGGTGACCTGCAACCTTAGATGCATGTGCCAGCTTTAATGCTGCCGATCTTAATTCGTCTGCCCCTTCACCATCGGCCATGGTGAAGGGTGAGAAGACCTCTGTACAGGACAAAAAGAAAGATGGAGGACACAAGAATCATGTTCAGAGCAGTCGGCCTCCCATTTCATCCAGCAAGCACACTGGGGCCAATAGGAGTAGCAATTCCAGTGCCAAAGTTGCCACCGAGAAGGGTCTAAAAGCCACTAGGCCCCAAACCTGCACAACATTAAATAGTGCTCCCACAGAACTGGACGCTCTCTGGCCAATGCTCAAAACTTTGGTCACCGAGTTGATCGAAAGTCTGCTGTCATCACATGGAATCAAGCAAACCACAGAGACTCGGAAGATAATTGAGCACAAGCTCAAGAAATTCGAAGATGTAATATCCACACCGTCAAGACAGCAGGGCAGGAGACACCCCCATAAAAAAACAGATAGAGTCCAGCTCGTCGGAAAGCGACATTGATGAGTCAATTTCAGGTCCACTAAGAACCTATACACCAATTGCAACTTCCATGGCGTGTTCATCAGACTCCATGGATACCACGGAATTATCAGCAAATTCCAAGAACCTAGAGGTCTAAAGATCCTGCAATGGAATGCGCGCTAAATTGCAACACTTGCAATGCATAGCAGCAACCAAGGGTATAGACATCCTGATACTACAGGAGAGCTTGCTTCGAGCCGGATTAGAACCTAAAATCTCAGGCTATCGAGGCTTCTTCCTTCCATGGATCAATGGGCAATCCAGGGGATGTGCAATCTATGTAAAATGTGACCTGATCTCCAAGTCCATAACCAGCCCACCTAATTGTGGAGCAGGGACAGAGGTAATGGGAGTTACCATTGAGCTAAGACACGACAAACTTGAAGTGTTCAATGTGTACAGGTCTCCACATGCCGAAATGGATCTCTCTGTGTTATTTGGACACGCGACAACAACAAACACAATCATTTGTGGAGATTTTAATGCCCATCATCGATTGGCACTGGGCTCGAACACAACAAATGAAGCCGGCATTCACATTACACATCTACTGGACCAGATTCCAGAAATACAAATCCTAAACAAGAATGAACCTACCCACATCCAAGGAGGCAGATTAGACCTAACCTTCGTTTGAGCCTCCCTAAGAGATGCAGCAACATGGTCAGTTGAGCCCACACTCACAAGCGACCACTATGGGGTCCAAATTGATCTTCAGTTAGACCTACCCACCCCACCTCCGTCTCCATCTGAAGCCTGGAACTTTGCTTTAGCAAACTGGGACCGATTTCAAAACCTCATTTCAGAGTGGCAAAGAAACTATGATCTTCCCGAAGACATTAATCAGGCAGAACAAGAATTTGTCAAAGCGATTCAAAGTGCCGCCAACCACTCAATCCCACCGAAAAAACAGTCCACCGGACACCATAAAGATCATTGGTACTATTGCGAACGTGTCAAAGAACTCAACCATAGACTCAACAGAACAAGAAAGCTATACAAAAAGCAGCCAAGTGACCGCAACAGGATCTTACTCTGTGAGGTCAAGGAACATGTGCATCGAGAGACCAGACAAATAAAAGAACAAAAGTGGCTGGAATGGTGTTCACACCTGAATGAACACACCTCTCTTGGAGAGATGTGGCAGCAAATTCACCGAGCCAAAGGGAATAAAACCCCTAAAGCTCCACACCCCAAGGATCCTCAACAGGAAGCCGAAGTACTGGCAACCAGGTTTGCAGAGAGAGCAATCAACTTCCACCAGATGTATTAGCAGTGCAGACCGGACTAGAGGAAGAAAGGTGGCACAGAATCCTTACAGCATGTGAAGAAGTCTCTGACACTAATGCCCCCTTCACACTGGATGAGCTCAATCGGGCTAAGAAAAACTCCAAGGATACATCCCCTGGAGCCGACAAAATAACCTATAAAATGATTAGAAACCTCGGCCCAAAGGGAGACGCTGCATACCTAAGGTTAATTAATTTAACCTGGACTTCTCAAACTAGACCTACAGCTTGGAATAGAGCAGACATAGTGCCGATCCCAAAACCCAAAGATCCAGCTAATCCCAGGCCCATCTCTCTCCAAAGCTGTGCAGCCAAGACGGCTGACAGAATGGCACTCAACAGACTGGAGTGGAAAATGCCTAAACTGCACCATGATATGTATGCCTGTAGAAGAGGGGTTGGAACAGTGGAATGTATTACAACTCTGTTAGCCCACTTGAATGACAGACCAGGAATGCTGATATTCCTGGACCTCGAAAAAGCCTTTGAACTGGCTAGCGCCTAAGCTATTCTCTGCTGCCTCATTGACAAAGAGGTCAGAGGCAACCTGCTCTCCTGGACCAAAAACTGTCTCATAAACAGAGAAGCAAGAGTAAAACTTCATGGCACAGTCTCTGAGTACAAAAGACATGAAAATGGTACACCGCAAGGAGGTATTCTCAGCCCTCTTCTCTTCAACTGTTTAATGGAAAGAATAATGAGGTTGAAACTTCCACATCACTGCAGGCTGCTAAGCTACGCGGACGACTTTGTCATCATCATAAAAGGAAGGGATGCGGCGCGCCTTGCACCCAAATGCTTAGACTGCATCAGTAAAGAGGCAAAACAGATTTGGATCAAACTCAACCCCTCAAAGTCAAAGGCCATGCCCATAAAAATAGCGAAGCCCAACATCCAACTCACAGTACAGGGTCAACCAATTGAATGGGTCGACACCTATCAGTATCTAGGAATCATCCTGAACACACACATGAATTTTAATGCTGAGGTCACTTACTTGAGAGAGCGAACTGCGGTCCGGACGGCAATCCTCAGGTCGCTAACCTCCCTTTCTGGAGGAGCCAATCTGCAAGTCCTTCGCACATACTATGTACAGGCAGTCAGATCAGTGATCGATTATGCCGCACCTGCACTCACAAATCTATCACACCAACAGTGGAAAAAGCTTGAAGTTGCCCAAAACAATGCTATGAGAGCCGCACTGGGAGCCCACCATGTGGACCAGGCTTGAAACTCTTAGACTGGAGACGGGTTTGCCCTCTCTACAAGAAAGAATATCACAAAGGACAGCTACAATTGTCAGTAAGATAATTATTTCTTCTGATCCAATCCCAGTACGGCAGGCCTTGGTGGTTGGACTAGGCCAAAACAATGGAAACTCTTGGGTTGCAAGAGCAGGAAAAGTCCTAAACAGACTACATTTAAAAAACATGATTCTTGATAGAGAAGGTGATCATCCACACCCAAATTACACTCCTTCCGCGCCGTGGGAAGAGCCTACTTTCAAAATAGTAATAGAAAGTCTCCCAATGAAAAAGGCTGCCTATGATCCGACAATCCTAAGGCGCATAATAGAAGAGCAAATGTATAGCATAGCAGTAGCAGGAGCCACCCACATCTTCACAGACGGATCGGTGGACACAGAATATGAGAGTGCTGGCGCTGCTCTTTGCACGACCAGCGTACAGGCATATTGGATACTGGGAGGACTAGTATCATCAACCCAAACTGAGCTGTTTGCCATACAACAGGCATTCGCATATGTGATTGCACAAAACACTCAAAATGCAATCATACACACAGACTCAAAAGCTGCACTTCAAATACTAGGACAAAAACAGTGAAAAGATAATGTGGAAATAATTACCACCATTTTGTATCTTGGAGCAGTCGCTAAAGGCAAAGGACTCAACATAACTTTAAGCTGGATCCCATCCCATGTTGGAATCCCATTAAATGAAAAAGCTGATGAAATTGCTAAATTGGCAACTCGTCATCCAGTGATACATAAAACAATTCAACCCAGTCTAGAGAACATAAAAAACATCATCACCAAAAAACTCTCACATCTCAACAAAGCCTACCTGCACCAGAGAATAGCTGAAGGTTCGCCATCTGCAACATGGTATCTTCAGGAAACCAAATTAGAAAGGTTAAATATCCCAAAAGGAATCCACAGGGAAATAGCAGTTAGGCTATATAGACTACGTCTAGGTTACAGATGCAACTGGGAGATTGGTGAACCCCGACAGAGAGAGTGCATCATCTGCCAAACTGTCACAGAAAAGCCATTACTTCACTATCTTCTGGAATGTGAAGCAACCAATGACCTTAGAAGAGCTTTAAGAGTTCCTGAATCATGCAGTGGCCACCCTGAAGCCATCAACACAGCAACTCTCCTGGTCAACAAAGGTGTCCAGCAGCTGGACACCCTCATAAAGACTGTGAAGCAGTATCCTCCCCCGCGATAACAGCTTGATGGTTAAATGCAAACTCAGAATACTCAGAAAAAAAATGGACCATTTACGGGCTATTCATGCCCGTGCCACCTCTTGGGTGGCTTAATCTTCATCAATCAATCATCAATTCGTCTGGAATAACTAGCTGGAATACTGCTCGATCTGCCTGACTATTTACATAGTATAACACTCCCTCCTTTCACTCGAATTCATGCATTGTAAATTTACGATTTTTGGGCGGATAATTTCCCCCTTCTAAATATTCAATAATATCTTTCCATCTATCTTTGCATCTAGGTTCATTCCTTGGAATTCTCTCATTTTCTCAGATGAAATGTTTTCAATATTCTGGTTAACGTTAATAGTAGCGATGTTCCTACATAAAGTATCCGGCACTACATGTGACGGTCCAGGCTTGTAAAGGATCTGGAATGAGTGTGCAGACAATTCGTGAGACCAGCGTGACATTCGTGGGCATTTTGTGCGTTTCTTAAAAATGTGTGTTAATGCTCTGTGATCAGTGTAGATTACAAAATGACGTTGAAAAAGATAAGGTTCAAAATATCTAACTGACTCTACCACTGCGAGCGCCTCCCGATCCGTGGCCGAATAAGGAACCTCTGGTCCTTTGACCTTCCTACTGAAATAGGCCACTGGATGGGGGAAATTTTCACTGTCTCGTTGCATCAAGCATCCACCAGACATGTGGTGGAGGTGAGGTCCCTTGATTGTTTCAAGCGTGGGTTGGACATGTATATGAGTGGGATTGGGTGGTTATAGATAGGAGCTGCCTCGTATGGGTCAATAGGCCTTCTGCCTTTGTTTTTATAACTTTATAAGCAGGTATGATAGAGAAATAGGCCATAGGTTCTGCAGGCATTAGACAACCAACTGCTAGAAAAGCGAGGTCCAAGGGCCAGAGCTCGGTTCTGCAGGCACAAATAGGCAAGTTGAGGGAGACACGTTGAAGTGAGTTGAGGCCTTTATAAATCAACATTATAATCCCCTTGTCATCCTCGCCAGGTCCCGAGAGCATCCCATCTCCAATGTTTGGGTCTCCAACTGATAACCTTCCGTCATGTACGATGTACAGCCTACTGGGAAGAATTTAGACCCAAATGTCCTGAGGAAATTAAGATTTAAGAGGCACATAGGAAACTAGTCTGGAAATAGAGTTGTGGACGAGTGGAATGCCGGCAGCAGTATTGAGAAAAATAGTTGAACAGGATACAAGAATGGTATGCATATAATACACGATCCTTCAGACCTGAGATGTGCTTCTAACATTCAGAATAAATTAAACAAGCAGAAGTTCCTTTAATATTTATTTTTCAATATTCACTGAACAAGTGTTGTTGATATTTATGATTAACTTATTAGCTACAACACATATTATAATAGATTGAAATAAATTAAAGTGAGCATGAGTAGATGGTAGATGTTTGTGATCTCAGGTCGTGTAACATAGAAGTGTCTATAGGCCCTCGGCCACCTATTTACGCTCTACATATATATGATTTATGGTTACACAGGTCGTGTAACATAGAAGTGTCTATAGGCCCTCGGCCACCTATTTACGCTCTACATATATATGATTTATGGTCTTGTCTGTGGAGGCCCAGACATTTGTGGATGTCCAGACATTTGTGGAGGTCCAGACATCTGTGGATGTCCAGACATCTGTGGATGTCCAGACATCTGTGGATGTCCAGCCATCTGTGGATGTCCAGCCATCTGTGGAGGTCCAGACATCTGTGGATGTCCAGCCATCTGCGGATGTCCAGACATGTGTGAATGTCCAGCCATCTGTGGATGTCCAGACATCTGTGAATGTCCAGACATATGTGGATGTCCAGACATCTGTGGATGTCCAGACATCTGTGGATGTCCAGACATCTGTGGATGTCCAGACATCTGTGGATGTCCAGACATCTGTGGATGTCCAGACATCTGTGGATGTCCAGACATCTGTGGATGTCCAGACATCTGTGGATGTCCAGCCATCTGTGGATGTCCAGACATCTGTGGATGTCCAGACATCTGTGGATGTCCAGCCATCTGTGGATGTCCAGACATCTGTGGATGTCCAGACATCTGTGGATGTCCAGACATCTGTGGATGTCCAGACATCTGTGGATGTCCAGCCATCTGCGGATGTCCAGACATGTGTGAATGTCCAGACATCTGTGGATGTCCAGACATCTGTGGATGTCCAGACATCTGTGGAGGTCCCATTGATCCCATGGGACCACCCATTAGAGGCTGCATCCCTGGCATCATACCTGGTGGCATGCTTGAGCCACCCATCATTGGTGGCCCCATCATAGGTCCTCTTGGACCCATTGGGGGCATACCCATGTTGCCTGGTATGTTTGCACCAGCCATGCCTGGAGGGCCCATGTTCCCCATTCCTGGCCCTATTGGGGGACCTCCAGGACCACCCATGTTCTGAGGCCCTGAACCGCATGTACCTTCTTGCCCAACAGGACCTCCTGGACCTCCTTGCATGCTGCTCGGTGGAGGAATGGCTGCTCCCTTTGGAATCTTCCTGGCTTTAAATGCAGCAGTTGTTGCATCAATCAGAGACTGAGCTTGGTCCTCCATCCACTTCTGGTAGTACATTTTGACATTTTCCTTGTGTTTTCGCCCCTCGCAGTGAGTCTTCCGCACCGAGGGAGAGTCATGTGTGAGGTAGGTGTCGCAGTAATCACAGTAGTATTTTGCCATGATTGAGCGTCGTCAGGTTAGGTTTGGGTCCAATGACCTACTTGGAATAAAAGATTTCAAGCTATGGTGAGCCCGTAGTGGACTTAGCTATCACAGGTGTGGGGCGGTAACTGACCAACCCGCGGCTGCTTAGGGTTATATAGCTGCTGCCTCAGGCGCCAGAAGTTGCTGGATGCTGGAACTTGTCTCTCCGTTTTGTTAATAAAGTATTTTATGTTTTACATTCTGATAAAAGCATTAAAGTTTAAAAATGCATCATATTAATAAATGTGAATGTTTAGGCTATTTATGAATAAAAAGAGGGGTAGAAATACCCTAAGCTACTCTATCATTTTGAGATGTATCTTATTACCTCAATAAACTACCACAATAAAATAAATAATAAACTACTCAATAAAAATACCACAAGATCGTCTTCATATTGAAAAACATAAATTAATAAATGAGTCGTAACATAGTTTTACAAATGGCCGTTCGTGTTTAACAAATTTGCTATCTTCTTATTCCAGCATAGTTGAGGCAGTTGATAGTAATAAGGTTTGCGATGTTGTGTACCTTGACTTTAGCAAAGATTTTAATAGTGCCACATGAAAGACTGATTAAAAAAATAAAAGCTCATGGTATTGGGGGTGATATATTAACTTGGATTAGGGCATGGCTATACCAAAAGAAACAGAGTTAGCATAAATGGAGTTAAGTCAGAGTGGGATAATGTTGTTAGTGGAGTGCCTCAAGGCTCTGTCCTGGGACCTCTGTTGTTTATAATATATATAAATGATTTAGATTCAGGTTTGAGTAGCAACATCTGTAAATTTGCAGATGATACAAAAATCGGTAGGGAAATTAACACGGAAGAAGACTCACTATCACTTCAAGTTGATCAAAATAGGGTTTTGGAATGGTCAAAAGATTGGCAGATGCAGTTTAATGCTGATAAATGTAAAGTTCTGAGGCTAGGTAATGATGATAGAGTTACAAGATACGAGCTAGATGGTTTTGAGATTGCGAAGTCGAATTGCGATAGGGATCTGGGAGTTATGATAAGTAAGAATTTAAAACAAAAGGATCAATACATGAATGTTCGTAATAAGGTAAATAGGACACTAGGATTTATTAATCGAAGCGTTAGTAACAAGACACCTGGTGTGGTTCTCAAGCTATATCTTGCTCTGGTTAGGCCTCATTTAGATTATGCAGTTCAGTTTTGATCGCCGTACTATAGAACGGAAATAAATTCACTTGAACGTGTCCAGCGTAGAATGACTAAGTTAACTCCCCAAATTAGAAATCTTTCATATGAAGAAAGATTAACAAAGCTTAAATTGCATTCACTGGAAAGGCGAAGAGTTAAGGGTGACATGATAGAGGTTTACAAGTGGATGAATGGACATAACCGGGGGGATATTAAAAGGGTATTAAAAGTATCAACACAAGACAGAACACGAAACAATGGGTTTAAATTGGATAAATTTAGATTTAGGAAAGACTTGAGGTAATTACTGGTTCGGTAACAGGGTTGTTGATTTGTGGAACCAATTACCGCGTAACATTGTGGAGGTGGGGTCCCTTGATTATTTCAAGCGCGGGTTGGACATGTATATGAGTGGGATTGGGCGGTTATAGATAGGAGCTGCCTCGTATGGGCCAATAGGCCTTCTGCAGTTGCCTTTGTTCTTATGTTCTTATTCATGTCCAATCCACGCTTGAAACAATCGACGGACCCCACCTCCACCACGTTACGCGGTAATTGGTTCCACAAATTCAACTGGTTAGAAATGTTAAAAAAGAGATTAGGAAAGCAAAAAGAAACTATGAAGTTCGCATAGCAGAGCAAGCAAAGTCAAATCCTAAAGGGTTTTTTCAGTTATATCGAACTAAGACTAGGGAAAGGATAGGTCCATTAAAATCTGAGACAGGTCAAATAACGGATAATGACAAGGAGATGAGTAGTATTTTTAACAAATATTTTATATCTGTATTTACTAAAGAAGAACTTAACAATATGCCTTCAGCCGAACAAGTCCATGTGGGTGGGGATGAGGACAGGTTGACTAGTTTAGCAGTTACCAGGGAGGATGTAATTAAACAATTAGAAAAACTAAAACCAAACAAATCCCCAGGGCCAGATGAAGTGTTTGCCAGGGTGCTTAAAGAATGCAAAGAGGAGCTTTCCGAGCCACTGTCTACCATATTTAATAAATCAATAGAGTCAGGCAGAGTGCCAGAGTCATGGAAGGTAGCTAATGTGGTACCAATTTTTAAGAAAGGAGATAGATCACTTGCGTCAAACTATCGGCCAATTAGCCTAACGTCTATTGTGGGAAAGTTACTTGAATCAATAATTGCAAATACAATTCGTCTCCATCTTGAAAAACATAAATTAATAAATGAGTCGCAATATGATTTTACAAATGGCCGTTCATGTTTAACAAATTTGCTAACTTTTTATTCCAGCATAGTTGAGGCAGTTGATAGTGGTAAAGATTGTGATGTTGTGTACCTTGACTTTAGCAAAGCTTTTGATACAGTGCCACATGAAAGACTAATTAAAAAAATAGAAGCTCGTGGTATTGGGGGTGCTATATTAACTTGGATTAGGGCATGGCTATTCCAAAGGAAACAGAGAGTTAGTAAGAACATAAGAACATAAGAACAAAGGCAACTGCAGAAGGCCTATTGGCCCATACGAGGCAGCTCCTATTCTATAACCACCCAATCCCACTCATATACTTGTCCAACCCGTGCTTGAAACAATCGAGGGACCCCACCTCCACAATGTTACGCGGCAATTGGTTCCACAAATCAATTGTTCCATAGTATAAATGGGGTTAAGTCAGAGTGGGATAATGTTGTTAGTGGAGTACCTCAGGGCTCTGTCCTGGGACCTCTGTTGTTTATAATATATATAAATGATTTAGATTCAGGTTTGAGTAGCAACATTTGCAAATTTGCCGATGATACGAAAATCGGTAGGGAAATTAATTCGGAGGAGGACTCACTATCACTTCAAGTTGATCTAGATAGGGTTTTGAAATGGTCAAAGGATTGGCAAATGCAGTTTAATGCTGATAAATGTAAAGTTCTGAGGCTAGGTAATGATGATAGAGTTACAAGATACGAGCTAGATGGTGTTGAGATTGCGAAGTCGGATTGCGAAAGGGATCTGGGAGTTATGATTAGTAAGAATTTAAAACAAAAGGATCAATGCATGAATGTTCGTAATAAGGCAAATAGGACACTGGGATTAATTAATCGAAGCGTTAGTAACAAGACACCTGGTGTGGTTCTTAAGCTATATCTTGGTCTGGTTAGGCCCCATTTAGATTATGCAGTTCAGTTTTGGTCGCCGTATTATAGAATGGATATAAATTCACTTGAACGTGTCCAACGTAGGATGACTAAGTTAATTAAGAACATAAGAACATAAGAACAAAGGTAACTGCAGAAGGCCTATTGGCCCATACGAGGCAGCTCCTATTCTATAACCACCCAATCCCTCTCATATACTTGTCCAACCCGTGCTTGAAACAATCGAGGGACCCCACCTCCACAATGTTACGCGGCAATTGGTTCCACAAATCAACAACCCTGTTACTGAACCAGTATTTACCCAAGTTATTTATTTATTTATTTATTTATTTATGCATATACAAGAATGTACATAAGGAATGTGAGGATACAATTATGGTAATTACAGTCTTGTAAAGCCACTAGCACGCGCAGCGTTTCGGGCAGGTCCTTAATCTAAGAAAATTTTAAGGAGGTAAATACTTGCAAAATTTATAGACAAAAAAATGATAACAGATTACATGGAATGAAAAAAAAAAGATGAGAGAAAATTATAGGTACAGTATATTAAAGCACATAGGTAGCTATGATTGATTGCAATGACATCTTAAAATGGTAGTTGACAACAAATTGGTAGGCACAATACAGCAGAAACAATATAAGATTGATTGCAATGACAGCTTGAATGGTAGTTGACAAAAATTGGTAGTCACAATACAGCATATGGCTAGCACATAAAAGAAGACAGCAATGAACACAATGATAAGGTTGTTTGATATTACATAAAAATTAGGAGATTGGGTACCACTAGGTACAGAGCAAATTTAAAGCTCAGTGTAGGAAACTAAATAGATGAAGTTAGGTACTTTTTGGTTTTGCTTTTAAATAAGGCAAAAGTTTTACAGTTTTTCAATTCACTAGGGAGTGAGTTCCATAGACTAGGTCCCTTAATTTGCATAGAGTGTTTACACAGATTAAGTTTGACCCTGGGGATATCAAAGAGATATTTATTTCTGGTGTGGTGATAATGGGTCCTATTACATCTGTCCAGGGAGAGTTTCAGAGCATGGTTTGCATTTAAGAACAGGGTTTTGTAAATGTAGTTGACACAAGAGAATGTGTGGAGGGAGTTAATATTTAGCAAGTTTAGAGATTTAAACAAGGGAGCTGAGTGTTGTCTGAAAGCAGAGTTAGTTATTATTCTGATAGCAGATTTTTGCTGTGTGATGATGGGCTTAAGGTGGTTTGCAGTGGTAGACCCCCATGCACAGATACCATAATTAAGATAGGGGTAGATTAGTGCATAATATAGTGAGAGGAGAGCAGAGTTAGGAACATAATATCTGATTTTGGAGAGTATACCAACTGTCTTAGAGACTTTCTTAGTTATGTGTTGAATGTGGGTGCTGAAGTTGAGTCTCTTGTCTAGGAATAGGCCAAGAAACTTGCCATCATTTTTATTACTGATGTTAATGTTGTCTATCTGTAGCTGAATTGCATTTGATGATTTGCTTCCAAATAAGATGTAGTAAGTCTTTTCGATGTTTAATGTTAGTTTGTTCGTTGACATCCATAAGTGGACTTTTTTTAATTCATTATTCACAACATTATTTAGTGTATGTGGGTTGAGGTTTGAGTAGATAAGGGTAGTATCGTCAGCAAACAATATAGGTTTGAGAATATTAGAGACATTAGGCAGATCGTTTATATATATAAGAAATAGAAGAGGTCCTAAGATGCTGCCCTGTGGCACTCCAACGGTAATTGGTAGAGTGGAAGAAGTTGTATCATTGATGGTTACATATTGGTGTCTGTCACTAAGATAGGATCGGATGTAGTCAAGGGCAAGGCCTCGGATTCCATAATGCTGGAGTTTAAGTAAGAGGTAGTTGTGATTAACAGTATCAAAGGCTTTTCTTAGGTCAATGAAGAGTCCAATCGGAAACTCATTTTTGTCAAGGGCTGAGTAGATAATGTCAAGGAGACTAATGATTGCATCATTGGTACTCTTTTGGGACCGGAAGCCAAACTGGCAGGGGCTGAGTATGTCGAATTTTACGAGGTAGGAATAGAGCTGTTTGTAAATAATTTTTTCAAATATTTTTGATAGAATGGGTAGATTTGATATTGGTCTATAATTGTTTATGTCCGCCGGATTGCCTCTTTTATGGACTGGCGTTACTCTTGCTTTTTTGAGGATATCAGGGAAGGTGTGACATTCTATAGATTTGTTGAACAGTAGTGCTATGGGTGGGGCAAGGGCATGGGAGGCTCTCTTGTACACAATGGACGGAATTTCACTGGTGTTCCCTGCCTTGGTTTTTAGAGAGTGTATGATGGACACAACATCTGCCGGGCTGATTGGTGAAAGGAGAAGAGAGTTTGGATAGCTGCCTGAGAGATATGTGTTAATATGTGTCTGAGTCTGTGGGATTTTACTGGCAAGATTAGCACCAACCGATGAAAAGAAACTATTAAATTCATTTGCCATTTCTAAATCAGTTGACGGTATATCCCCATCCTTGTAGAGTTTTATTTGGTTATCTTTCTTTCCTAAATCTAAACTTATCCAATTTATATCCATTGTTTCGTGTTCTGTCCTGTGTTGATACTTTTAATACCCTATTAATATCCCCCCGGTTATGTCCATTCATCCACTTGTAAACCTCTATCATGTCACCCCTAACTCTTCGCCTTTCCAGTGAATGCAACTTAAGCTTTGTTAATCTTTCTTCATATGAAAGATTTCTAATTTGGGGAATTAACTTAGTCATCCTACGCTGGACACGTTCAAGTGAATTTATATCCATTCTATAATATGGCGACCAATACTGAACTGCATAATCTAAATGGGGCCTAACTAGAGCAAGATATAGCTTGAGAACCACACCAGGTGTCTTGTTACTAACGCTGCGATTAATAAATCCAAGTGTCCGATTTGCCTTATTACGAACATTTATGCATTGATCCTTTTGTTTTAAATTCTTACTAATCATAACTCCCAGATCCCTTTCGCAATCCGACTTCGCAATCACAACACCATCTAGCTCGTATCTTGTAACTCTATCATCATTACCTAACCTCAGAACTTTACATTTATCAGCATTAAACTGCATCTGCCAATCCTTTGACCATTTCAAAACCCTATCTAGATCAACTTGAAGTGATAGTGAGTCCTCCTCCGAATTAATTTCCCTACCGATTTTCGTATCATCGGCAAATTTGCAAATGTTGCTACTCAAACCTGAATCTAAATCATTTATATATATTATAAACAACAGAGGTCCCAGGACAGAGCCTTGAGGCACTCCACTTACAACATTTTCCCACTCTGACTTGATTCCATTTATACTAACTCTCTGTTTCCTTTGGTATAGCCATGCCCTAATCCAGCTTAATATAGCACCCCCAATACCATGAGACTCTATTTTTTTAATCAGTCTTTCATGTGGCACTGTATCAAAAGCTTTGCTAAAGTCAAGGTATACAACATCGCAATCCTTACCACTATCAACTGCCTCAACAATGCTAGAATAAAAAGATAACAAATTTGTTAAACATGAACGGCCATTTATAAAACCATGTTGCGACTCAATTATTAATTTATGTTTTTCAAGATGAAGACGAATTTTATTTGCTATTATAGATTCGAGTAACTTTCCCACAATAGACGTTAGGCTAATTGGTCGATAGTTAGACGCAAGTGATCTATCTCCTTTCTTAAAAACTGGTATCACATTAGCAACTTTCCAAAACTCTGGCACTCTGCCTGACTCTATTGATTTATTAAATATGGTTGACAGTGGGTCACAAAGCTCCTCTTTGCATTCTTTAAGCACCCTGGCAAACACTTCATCCGGCCCTGGGGATTTGTTTGGTTTGAGTTTTACTATTTGTTTAAGAACATCCTCCCTGGTAACTGCTAAACTCGTCAACCTGTCCTCGTCCCCACCCACATAGACTTGTTCGGCTGAAGGCATATTGTTAAGTTCCTCTTTAGTAAATACAGATACAAAATATTTATTAAAAATACTACTCATCTCTTCATCACTATCTGTTATTTGACCTGTCTCAGTTTTTAATGGACCTATCCTTTCCCTAGTCTTAGTACGATATAACTGAAAAAACCCTTTAGGATTTGTCTTTGCTTGCCCTGCTATGCGAACTTCATAGTTTCTTTTTGCTTTCCTTATCTCTTTTTTAACATTTCTAACCAGTTGTACGAATTCCTGTTCTAAAGTGACCTCCCCATTTTTAATCCTTTTGTACCAAGCTCTCTTTTTACCTATAAGGTTCTTCAAATTCTTTGTTATCCACTTTGGGTCATTAGTATTCGATCTATTCAATTTGTATGGTATACTACGTTCCTGTGCTTTGTTTAGAATATTCTTAAATAAGTTATATATTGAATCCACATCGAAATCCCCATTTAAGTCACCTATCGCTGGGTTCATGTCTCGCTCCAAGACCGGCCCACACCCCATACCCAAGACTTTCCAATCAATTTGACCCAAAAAATTTCTTAGGCTATTAAAATCAGCTTTTCGAAAATCTGGCACTTTAACAGAATTTTCTCCTACTGGTCTATTCCATTCTATGCTAAATCTGATTTCTTTGTGATCACTGCTCCCTAGCTCACTCCCTATTTCGATGTCATTAATTTGCGTTTCCCTGTTAGTTAACACTAAATCTAAAATATTATTTTCCCGTGTTGGTTCCTTAATGTGTTGCGTAAGAAAGCAATCGTCAATTAATTCTAGAAAATCTTCTGCTTCACTATTCCCTGTTTTGTTCAACCAGTTTATTCCGCTAAAATTAAAGTCACCCATGACATAAATACTGTTAGATCTAGATGCTCTAGATATTTCATCCCATAGATGCTTTGCTTCCATTCTGTCTAAATTTGGTGGCCTATATATTACTCCTATTATAATATTATTAGCTTTTTCGTTTAATTCAATCCAAATAGTTTCTGTGTGTGGCCCTGTTTTGATTCCCTCTTTGAGACTACATTTCAAATTGTCCCTAACATATATGGCTACTCCACCTCCTCGTCTAATATATCTATCTGTGTGAAATAGTTTAAATCCATATATTTGATATTCAGCTAATAGTTCTCTATTTTCTACATTCATCCACGTTTCGGTAAGTGCAATAATATCTATTTTTTCTGTGCAGACAAGAGCATTTAATTCGTTAATTTTATTTCTTAGACTTCTACTGTTAGTGTAATATACCCTAAGTGAATTGTTATTTTGCGGACCTTCTCTTTCCCTGATCGTTTTGCCAATTCCTTTCTCCCACAAACACATACTTTTATTACCTCCTTCCTCCAAATCAATTCCCATACCTCTATCTACTAACAGTTTAAACCCAAACAAACACCTCTAACCACTTCTTCTAACGAGTTCGCAACAGCAACAACCCCAGCTCTCGATAGATGCACCCCATCACGAGCATACATTTCATTTCTTCCATAGAAGTGTTCCCAGTTGTCTATGAAAGATATTGCATTTGATTTGCAATATCTTTCCAGCCGGCAATTGACACCAAGTGCCCTCGATATCCATTCATTTCCCACTCCCTTTCTTGGAAGAATGCCACATATGATCGGGATTCCTCCCTTGCTCCTAACTAACTCTATGGCTGTTTTATACCTCTGAATCAGTTCCTCACTCCTAACTCGACCAACATCATTTCCTCCCACGCTAATGCAAATAATGGGATTGTTCCCATTACCAGCCATAATATCATTCATGTTGTTTATAATATCACCAATGCCAGCTCCGGGATAGCAAACCCTTAACCTGTTCCCCCTATCTCTAGCACAAAACGTTCTATCCAAATACCTTATCTGGGAATCTCCCACAACTAATGTTTGCTTAGGTACTTCCTTTACTTTCTGAGGGGCCTGCGCTTCCTTTCTCTTCGTTGCTTAAATAACTTAATTAATTGCTTAAACTAACTTAATTCCCCAAGTTAGAAATCTTTCATATGAAGAAAGATTAACAAAGCTTAAGTTGCATTCACTGGAAAGGCGAAGAGTTAGGGGTGACATGATAGAGGTTTACAAGTGGATGAATGGACATAACAGGGGGGATATTAATAGGGTATTAAAAATATCAACACAAGACAGAACACGAAACAACGGGTATAAATTGGATAAGTTTAGATTTAGGAAAGACTTGGGTAAATACTGGTTCAGTAACAGGGTTGTTGATTTGTGGAACCAATTGCCGCGTAACGTGGTGGAGGTGGTGTCCCTCTATTGTTTCAAGCGCGGGTTGGACAAGTATATGAGTGGGATTGGGTGGTTATAGAATAGGAGCTGCCTCGTATGGGCCAATAGGCCTTCTGTAGTTACCTTTGTTCTTATGTTCTTATGTAATCAACAACCCTGTTACCGAACCAGTATTTACCCAAGTCTTTCCTCAACCTAAACTTATCCAATTTATACCCATTGTTTCGTGTTCTGTCTTGTGTTGATATTTTTAATACCCTATTAATATCCCCCCTGTTATGTCCATTCATCCACTTGTAAACCTCTATCATGTCACCCTGAACTCTTCGCCTTTCCAGTGAATGCAACTTAAGCTTTGTTAATCTTTCTTCATATGAAAGATTTCTAATTTGGGGAATTAACTTAGTCATCCTACGTTGGACACGTTCAAGTGAATTTATATACATTCTATAATACGGCGACCAAAACTGAACTGCATAATCTAAATGGGGCCTAACCAGAGCAAGATATAGCTTAAGAACCACACCAGGTGTCTTGTTACTAACGCTTCGATTAATAAATCCCAGTGTCCTATTCGCCTTATTACGAACATTCATGCATTGATCCTTTTGTTTTAAATTCTTACTTATCATAACTCCCAGATCCCTTTCGCAATCCGACTTCGCAATCTCAACACCATCTAGCTCGTATCTTGTAACTCTATCATCATTACTTAGCCTTAGTGTAACGGGGGGTGGGGGAAATAGCTCTATCTTGTCCATTATTCCACCCCCAGTTAACTAACGAGGCCGGGGGAAACAGCTCTCTCTAGTCCGTTATCCTGTCCTCAGTTAGCTAACTATTCTAGAGCACCTCCAGAGTTCCTAAGGCAACCTCTCTCGTTCAACACCTTGTAACCTAGGTATATGACTACCTAGGTGCTAAGACTACAAGGCGCCGTAACTTGATCAGCTACCCGAAACTCTAGAGAGAACTCTAGAACACATTTCACTGCCACAAACGTATAAGAGAAAACGAAAGGAAAGAAATGAATAGTGAAGTAATTAGTGAAGGTGTGGGGTGAGAGAGGTAGAGAGGTGGGAGGAGCGAGGAGGGTCATTAGTGGAAAGTGAGAGTAGAAGCAGAAGAATAGATAGTAGAAGTAGAAGAGTAGATAGTAGAAGAAGAAATGCTGCCACCATCCATTCAAGACCATTGCATACAAGACAAGGAATGGAACTTGTCTGTATCACCAAATTCTCAAAGATGTTATCACGAGGTCATTATTAGTATGTTCCATCTGTATCATGTACTCATTAAAATCCTGAACCCAGTAGCCACAGAGGCTTTCTCACCTCAACTCAAAAACTCTAGGGAACCAAGTTAAAGACAATTTAAATAATAAATTCAATTATATTTCACATGATAACTATCATAATATAAGCAATTAAAAACTTAATGTTCAAGATTAATATTCAAAGTGAGTCATCATCCAAGAATCTGAGAACCCTACAACTGACTGCCCCTGATCATCACACCACATATGTAAACACGACCAAGTCACCTTAATGTTCAACTCACCAAGTGTCTGCCTATAACTGGATAGAGGGGGGGGGGGAGTCTCACCATCTGGTCACCATTTGGTCCGGGAGACATCTCCCATCACGCAGGGTGCAGTCGCACCTCCACAGATCTCCAGTATCATCTATTGATACTGGTGATGGCTCAAAAGGGCCACCACTTACGAGCTATTCATGCCTGTGCCACCTTTTGGGTGGCTTCATCTTCATCTTAAACACATTCACAAGGGAGACATCTCCCGTCATGCAGGGTGCATTCGCACCTCCACAGATCTCCAGTATCAGCTCCTGATACTGGTAATGGCTTAAAATGGCCACCACTTACGGGCTATTTATGCCCGTGCCACCTTTTGGGTGGCTTCATCTTCATCTTAACACATTCATAAGGGAGACATCTCCCGTCATGCAGGGTGCATTCGCACCTCCACAGATCTCCAGTATCAGCTCTTGATACTGGTAATGGCTTAAAAGGGCCACCACTTACGGGCTATTCATGCCCGTGCCACCTTTTGGGTGGCTTAATCTTCATCACTCATCACTCACTCGGGGGAGTCTGCAGCTGCCCAGCAGCGTCACCCCCGTCCGACCGACAGCCTGTCTCGGCTGTTGCTGTTGCTGTTGTCCTCCTGCTCTGCTGCCTGGTCTTCTGTCTTATCCTCTTGAATCGATTGATTGATTGATGAAGATTAAGCCACCCAAGAAGTGGCACGGGCATGAATAGCCCTTAAGTGGTGGCCCTTTTAAGCCATTACCAGTATCAAGAGCTGATACTGGAGATCTGTGGAGGTGCGAATGCACCCTGCATGACGGGAGATGTCTCCCTTGTGAATGTGTTAAGATGAAGATGAAGCCACCCAAAAGGTGGCACAGGCATGAATAGCTCGTAAGTGGTGGCCCTTTTGAGCCATCACCAGTATCAATAGATGATACTGGAGATCTGTGGAGGTGCGACTGCACCCTGCGTGACGGGAGATGTTTCCCGGACCAAATGGTGCCTCTTGAATCGATGTTGTTGTTGTTTAAGATTCGCTACTCAGAACAATAAGTTCCAGTAGCACGGGCTATGGTGAGCCCGTAAGTGGAGGCTCTTTGGAGCCATTATCTGTATTAGTGGCTGATACTAGAGATGTGGCGATGGTCTTCATGATGGTTTTCAGCCTGGAGGGCTGGCTATACCAGTTATGGAGTTGGTGGGGTTAGCGTAGATTGAATTGATAGCTCTCCGATTATATATTGGGAAACCTAGTAGCTAACTCCGCCCACAAGTAGATAGCCTCCGGCTCTCTACCAAGCCACTCCTTAAACGTCGGCATGTTTGAAGGCCAATTATCAGATTAGCAGAAGCAAGGTGGAATTCGCATGATCTGACCTCAGGTCACTTGAGGTCATTAACGTTTAGAGGTGTGAGACTCAGGCCAACAACTTGGCGCCTTCTCAAATCCTTGTCTGTGACTCATGTATCTCCATGTATGATTAAATAAAACTAAACCAAACACTTTTACAGTGTTACATTAGAACTTTACATTTATCAGCATTAAACTGCATTTGCCAATCATTTGACCATTTCAAAACCCTATCTAGATCAACTTGAAATGATAGTGAGTCCTCCTCCGAATTAATTTCCCTACCGGTTTTTGTATGATCGGCAAATTTGCAGATGTTGCTACTCAAACCTGAATCTAAATCATTTATATATATTATATACAACAGAGGTCCTAATACAGAGCCTTGAGGCACTCCACTTACCACATTTTCCCACTCTGACTTAACTCCATTTATACTAACTCTCTGTTTCCTTTGGTATAACCATGCCCTAATCCAACTTAATATAGCACCCCCAATACCATGAACCTCTATCTTTTTAATCAGTCTTTCATGTGGCACTGTATTAATAAAAGCTTTGCTAAAGTCAAGGTACACAACATCACAAACCTTACCATTATCAACTGCCTCAACTATGCTGGAATTGAAAGTTAGCAAATTTGTTACACATAAACGGCCATTTGTAAAGCCATGTTGTGACTCGTTTATTAATTTATGTTTTTCAAGATGAAAACGAATGGTATTTGCAATTATCGATTAAAGTAACTTTCCCAACATAGACGTTAGGCTAATTGGCCGATAGTTTGATGCAAGTGATCTATCTCCTTTGTTAAAAATTGGTACCACATTAGCAACCTTCCACGACTCTGGCACTCTGCCTGGTTGATACCTGGTTGATGGGGTTCTGGAAGTTCTTCTACTCCCCAAGCCCGGCCCGAGGCCAGACTTGACTTGTGAGAGTTTGGTCCACCAGGCTGTTGCTTGGAGCGGCCTACAGGCCCACATACCCACCACAGCCCGGTTGGTCCAGCACTCCTAGAAGGAAACAATCTAGTTTCCTCTTGAAGATGTCCACGGTTGTTACTCTAATATTTCTTATGCTCGCTGGTAGGACGTTGAACAACTGTGGACCTCTGATGTTCATACAGTGTTCTCTGATTGTGCCCATGGCACCTCTGCTCTTCACTGGTTCTATTCTGCATTTTCTTCCATGTCGTTCACTCCAGTACGTTGTTATTTTACTGTGCAGATTTGGGACCTGTCCCTCTAGTATTTTCCATGTGTATATTATTTGGTATCTCTCTCGTCTCCTTTCTAGTGAGTACATTTGGAGAGCTTTGAGACGATCCCAATAATTTAGGTGCTTTATCTCGTCTATGCGTGCCGTATATGTTCTCTGTATTCCCTCAATTTCAGCAATCTCTCCTGCTCTGAAGGGGGAAGCGAGTACCCATGTGGTCTTTTGTGTGGGTTTCTGTAAATGCACCAAATATTGAGTTCGATTCTATTAGGAGGCCATTTATAAACTTAACTTTATTTCTTGATTTTGGTATCAAGCCTTGTATGTTTGCAAATATGAATGATTCCCCACATTGCGTGTCACTTTTGGTGGGCTTTGGTCGTTCTTCCTCCCACTCTACCCCGGTCCAGGGTGTGTTGCCTGACTCTAATGATTTATTAAATATAGTAGACAGTAGCTCGCAAAGCGCCTCTTTACATTACACACAGAAACCACAATAGCGTGATGCATCACATGATGCTCAAGGGCCGTGACGAGGATTCGAACCTACGGCCGAGAGCATCCCAGACGCTGCCTTAATCGACTGAGCTACGACATGGTATAAGAATTGCAACCTGGAAATCATCTTGATTTACCAACGGATCCTGCAGTGTCTCCAAGACACAAACCAGGGTTTTACACAACTCCCCCAATGCACTCGAGCTATATGTCAATAGGCCGTTCTCCCTCTTCGCCCTTACTTCATTACACACAGAAATCACAATTGCGTGATGCGTTAAATGAACAAATCCACAAGGCCAGTGACGAGGGTTCGTCGTAGCTCAGTCGATTAGGGCAGCGTCTGGGATGCTCTCGGACGTAGGTTCGAATCCTCATCACGGCCCTTGTGGATTTGTTCCTCTTTGCATTCTTTAAGCACCCTGGCAAAAACTTCATCCTGCCCTGGGGATTTGTTTGGTTTGAGTTTTACTATTTGTTTAATAATATCATCCCTGGTAACTGTTAGACTAGTCAACCTGTCCTCGTCCCCACCCACATAGACTTGTTCGACAGAAGGCATAGAGTTAAGTTCTTCTTTAGTAAATACAGAGATAAAATATTGATTAAAAATACTACTCATCTCTTCGTCATTATCCGTTATATGACCTGTCTCAGTTTTTAATGGACCTATCCTTTCCCTAACCTTTGTTCGATACAACTGAAAAAATCCTTTAGGGTTTGCCTTTGCTTGGCCTGCTATACGAACTTCATAGTTTCTTTTTGTTCTCCTTATCTCTTTTTTAACATTTCTAACCAGTTGTACGAATTCTTGTTCTAGCCTGACTTCCCCGTCCTCCTGCGTTGGTTCCTTAATGTGTTGCGTAAGAAAGCAATCGTCAATCAATTCTGTAAAATCTTCTGCTTCGTTATTCCCTGTTCTGTTAATCCAGTTTATTCCACTAAAATTAAAGTCACCCATGACACAAATACTGTTAGATCTAGATGCTCTAGATATTTCATCCCATAGATGCTTTGCTTCCATTCTGTCTAAATTTGGTGGCCTATATATAACTCCTATTATAATATTATTTGTTTTTCCTTTAATTCTATCCAAATAGTTTCTGTGTGTGGCTCAGTTTTGATTCCCTCTTTGAGAACATTTCAAATTGTCCCTAACATATATGGCTACTCCCCCTCCTCGTCTAATAGATCTATCTGTGTGAAATAGTTTAAATCCATTTATGTGATATTCAGCTAATAGTTCTCTATTTTCTACATTCATCCACGTTTCGGTAAGTGCAATAATATCTACTTTTCTGTACAGACAAGAGCATTTAATTCGTTTATTTTGTTTCTTAGACTTCTACTGTTAGTGTAATATACACTAAGTGTATTGTTATTTTGAGGCCCTTCTCTTAACCTGATCATTTTGCCAATTTCTTTCTCCCACAAACACATAATTTTATTACCTCCTTCCTCCATATCAATTCTCATACCACTATCTGCTAAAAGTTTAAACCCAAACAAACACCTCTAACCACTGGTTCCAACGAGTTCGCAACAGCAACAACCCCCTGCCCTCGATAGATGCACCCCATCGCGAGCATACATTTCATTTCTTCCATAGAAGTGTTCCCAGTTGTCTATGAAAGGTATTGGATTGGATGTGCAATATCTTTCCAGCCGGCAATTGACACCAAGTGCCCTCGACATCCATTCATTTTCAATAATTTATTAACATAAATTAATAATTGAGTCGCAACATGGTTTTATAAATGGCCGTTCATGTTTAACAAATTTGTTATCTTTTTATTCTAGCATTGTTGAGGCAGTTGATAGTGGTAAGGATTGCGATGTTGTATACCTTGACTTTAGCAAAGCTTTTGATACAGTGCCACATGAAAGACTGATTAAAAAAATAGAGTCTCATGGTATTGGGGGTGCTATATTAAGCTGGATTAGGGCATGGCTATACCAAAGGAAACAGAGAGTTAGTATAAATGGAATCAAGTCAGAGTGGGAAAATGTTGTAAGTGGAGTGCCTCAAGGCTCTGTCCTGGGACCTCTGTTGTTTATAATATATATAAATGATTTAGATTCAGGTTTGAGTAGCAACATTTGCAAATTTGCCGATGATACGAAAATCGGTAGGGAAATTAATTCAGAGGAGGACTCACTATCACTTCAAGTTGATCTAGATAGGGTTTTGAAATGGTCAAAGGATTGGCAGATGCAGTTTAATGCTGATAAATGTAAAGTTCTGAGGTTAGGTAATGATGATAGAGTTACAAGATACGAGCTAGATGGTGTTGTGATTGCGAAGTCGGATTGCGAAAGGGATCTGGGAGTTATGATTAGTAAGAATTTAAAACAAAAGGATCAATGCATAAATGTTCGTAATAAGGCAAATCGGACACTTGGATTTATTAATCGCAGCGTTAGTAACAAGACACCTGGTGTGGTTCTCAAGCTATATCTTGCTCTAGTTAGGCCCCATTTAGATTATGCAGTTCAGTTTTGGTCGCCATATTATAGAATGGATATAAATTCACTTGAACGTGTCCAGCGTAGGATGACTAAGTTAATTCCCCAAATTAGAAATCTTTCATATGAAGAAAGATTAACAAAGCTTAAGTTGCATTCACTGGAAAGGCGAAGAGTTAGGGGTGACATGATAGAGGTTTACAAGTGGATGAATGGACATAACCGGGGGGATATTAATAGGGTATTAAAAGTATCAACACAGGACAGAACACGAAACAATGGATATAAATTGGATAAGTTTAGATTTAGGAAAGACTTGGGTAAATACTGGTTCAGTAACAGGGTTGTTGATTTGTGGAACCAATTGCCGCGTAACATTGTGGAGGTGGGGTCCCTCGATTGTTTCAAGCACGGGTTGGACAAGTATATGAGTGGGATTGGGTGGTTATAGAATAGGAGCTGCCTCGTATGGGCCAATAGGCCTTCTGCAGTTACCTTTGTTCTTATGTTCTTATGTTAACTCCTTTTCTTGGAAGAATGCCACATATGATCGGGATTCCTCTCTTGCTCCTAACCATTCCTCCCTTGCTCCTAACAAGGGAGAAAAAACTCCCACAAGAGGAGCTCCCAACAAGCTCCTCCTCCTATTATTTAATTTAATAATATCATCCCTGGTAACTGTTAGACTAGTCAACCTGTCCCCGTCCCCACCCACATAGACTTGAAAGTATGGAAGAGGATGGCGTATCAAAGATGGAAGTCTCGGGAAAATGAAATAACCATTAATGATGGCAGTGTTCAACCTTGTGTGGTGGATCCATTAATGATGGCAGTGTTCAACCTTGTGTGGTGGATCCATTAATGATGGCAGTGTTCAACCTTGTGTGGTGGATCCATTAATGATGGCAGTGTTCAACCCTGTGTGGTGGATCCATTAATGATGGCAGTGTTCAACCCTGTGTGGTGGATCCATTAATGATGGCAGTGTTCAACCTTGTGTGGTGGATCCATTAATGATGGCAGTGTTCAACCCTGTGTGGTGGATCCATTAATGATGGCAGTGTTCAACCCTGTGTGGTGGACCCATTAATGATGGCAGTGTTCAACCCTGTGTGGTGGATCCATTAATGATGGCAGTGTTCACCCTTGTGTGGTGGATCCATTAATGATGGCAGTGTTCAACCCTGTGTGGTGGATCCATTAATGATGGCAGTGTTCAACCCTGTGTGGTGGATCCATTAATGATGGCAGTGTTCAACCCTGTGTGGTGGACCCATTAATGATGGCAGTGTTCAACCTTGTGTGGTGGACCCATTAATGATGGCAGTGTTCAACCCTGTGTGGTGGATCCATTAATGATGGCAGTGTTCAACCCTGTGTGGTGGATCCATTAATGATGGCAGTGTTCAACCCTGTGTGGTGGATCCATTAATGATGGCAGTGTTCAACCCTGTGTGGTGGATCCATTAATGATGGCAGTGTTCAACCCTGTGTGGTGGATCCATTAATGATGGCAGTGTTCACCCTTGTGTGGTGGATCCATTAATGATGGCAGTGTTCAACCTTGTGTGGTGGATCCATTAATGATGGCAGTGTTCAACCCTGTGTGGTGGATCCATTAATGATGGCAGTGTTCAACCCTGTGTGATGGATCCATTAATAATGGCAGTGTTCAACCCTGTGTGTTGGATCCATTAATGATGGCAGTGTTCAACCCTGTGTGTTGGATCCATTAATGATGGCAGTGTTCAACCCTGTGTGGTGGATCCATTAATGATGGCAGTGTTCAACCCTGTGTGGTGGATCCATTAATAATGGCAGTGTTCACCCTTGTGTGGTGGATCCATTAATGATGGCAGTGTTCAACCCTGTGTGGTGGATCCATTAATGATGGCAGTGTTCAACCCTGTGTGGTGGACCCATTAATGATGGCAGTGTTCAACCCTGTGTGGTGGAAAATGTTGACGAAGAAACTCAGGAAAAATGGTTTACACCAATAGAATTGGAAGTCATTGTTAAGAATAGAGTTACCTTTGATGGTAGTAGGGCGTGTACAAGTGCTGAACAAGATGATATTTCAAAATGTTGGGAGTCTGACTAAGGAGATATTGCTTCTCAGTGACTTATAATGTTGGGAGGGTGTGAACAAGGCGATGTCGATTATCAATGAATTAGCAAACCACAGCAACGTTCAGAGTGTTGAAACATAGAGGGAAAAATTACTGCATCTAATTTCTGTTCCACCCGTGTTGGCGTTAATTGTTAATAATGCTTTGTAACATTAGAACATAAAGACCTTATTATGCTTTCACATGCATTATTCATTCCTTCCCACCTTTGAAGTGAGAGGATTAATTTATTAGCTCCCTCGCCTCTCATTAGTCTAATCGCTGAGGCTTCATTTATCTCTGAAATTCTATCCATAGTAATCTATAAGTTCAATCATATCATCATTATCTCAGTAATCATATTTCTTTGGCCTTGAGAATAATCTTGGAATTATTCGCATTGCTTCATGTTGTACCTTCTCCACCTTGTTTAGTCTGCCTTTACCAAAACAAGACATGACAGGGGCAGCATAATCAATAAGATATATCCCAGGATGCCATTGGAATGTGAAATATAGAATATGATTAATAATTGTGAACTGTATGGGTTTGTGAGCCCCTTGAAAGACCTTATATAGACGAGGGTAGAAATAAATAAATAAATAAATAAATGTTTATTTAGGTAAGGTACATACATACACACAAGAGATTTTACAAAGATTAATGGATTTATAGATAAAGCTAGTACATACAATGCCTAAAGCCACTATTACGCAAAGCGTTTCGGGCATGAAAAACATTAATGACTAAAGCTTAATACTAATTGAGTATAAAGAATAAAATGTGTTGAGAACAAATAGAAATAAAGATAAAAAAGGGGAACATGGCTGAAAAAGCAGCACAAATACAATTAGGTCGACAAACAGCGTTGTTAAAAAAAAAAACAGATATGGGTTGGCAATAGAGGGGTAAGGTAGGTTACAGGGAATTTATTAGGTAGTACTTCGTTTTTATCTTAAACTGGTTGAGAGAGGTACATGCAGTCTTTAACATGGTTGGGAAGGTCATTCCACATTCTGGGTCCCTTGATTTGTAGAGCATTTCTAGTTTGATTAAGTCGTACTCTTGGAATATCAAAACTGTATTTATTTCTGGTGTGGTGCTCATGGGTTCTGTTACAATCTTCAAAGAAGCTTTTGAGGTCAGGATTGGCATTACAGTTCAGCGTTTAGCTTAAGATTTAAATAGCTTAAGCTACTCTATCCTTTTGAGATGTACTTCCTTTTTCTCAATAAACTTTCTTGAACTTGAACCTGAACCTCGTTCAGACATCTTACACATATAAATTGTCATCCTCACCTCCGTGGAAATAGACATTCCATTCACAATGTTTAGGAAATAAACATTCCATTTTATAAATATGCAATAATAGAAGAAGTATTCCGTGATTGTTCCAAGCAAAGGTTAGACATATAAGTGAACGAGACTGGGTGGATATAAATAAGAGCTGCCTCGTATGGGACATATCTGGGCTATATATGGGCTCTCTGACCAGTCTTAGAGAGGGTGCATCTCTACCAGTACTCAAAATGTACTACGTTCGAGCAGTTAGGTCACTCATCGACTATGCTGCTCCTGCCCTTACATCCCTCAGTGATAACCAGTGGGAGAAACTGGAAGTGTCTCAAAATGATGCTCTGCGAACAATGCTTGGAGCACCTATATGGACGCGTAGAGAGAACCTTAGAATGGAAACAAATTTACCAGCATTAGAAAACAGGATGAAACAAAGGATAGCCACCATAATAGGAAAACTTACTGGAACAACCGCCAGGCTGTCAATCAAAGACAGCATACAGAGATCCTTTCAGAAAAACCTACAGTATAGAACAAGCTCATGGATGGATAATGTGGTCAAGATTTTAGAGAAAATGGACATGAAATGGACCATTAAAAACAAAGGGGAAGATAGACCATATCAACACTTTCGACAGCCTCCTCCATGGGAAGAATCGACTCTAAACAATACAATACAATACAATACAATTTTATTTAGGTAAGGTACATACATACAATACATTTTTACAAAGATTGGTTGACTTATAGGTAGAGCTAGTACATACAATGCCTAAAGCCACTATTACGCAAAGCGTTTCGGGCATGATAAACTTAAATGACAAGCTTAATACTAATTGAGCATAATGAGTAGAATGAAAACATAGATGAAAAAGCAGCACAAATACAATTATGTCGACAAACAGCGCTCTTTAAAGAAAAAAACAGACATTGGTTGACAATAGAAGGGTAAGGTAGGTTACAGGGAATTTATTAGGTATAGCTTCGCTTTTAACTTAAACTGGTTGAGAGAGGTACAGTCTTTAACATGGTTGGGAAGGTCATTCCACATTCTGGGCCCCTTGATTTGTAGAGCATTTCTAGTTTGATTAAGTCATACTCTAGGAATATCAAAACTGTATTTATTTCTGGTGTGATGCTCATGGGTTCTGATACAACCTTCTATGAAGCTTTTGAGATCAGGATTGACATTATAGTTTAGCGTTTTATATATGTATAATACACATGAGAGAATGTGCAGTGACTTAATGTCTAACATATTCAGAGATTTAAGTAGGGGTACCGAGTGATGTCTGGGGCCAGAATTGGATATTGTCCTAATAGCAGCTTTGTGTTGAGTAATTAGAGGACGTAAGTGATTTTGGGTAGTAGAGCCCCAAGCACAAATACCATAGTTGAGATATGGATAGATAAGGGAGTAATAGAGAGTCACCAGGGCAGGGCGTGGTACATAATATCTGATCTTAGAAAGAATGCCCACAGTTTTTGAAACTTTTTTTGATATGTTTAGAATGTGTCCCTGGAAATTAAGCTTGTGGTCAATGAGAATGCCAAGGAATTTGCCATCTAATTTGTTACAAATTTGGGTATTGTTTATTTTGAGATTTATTTGATTAGAGGATTTATTGCCAAACAGAATATAGAAGGTTTTGTCAATGTTAAGGGTGAGTTTGTTGGCAGTTAGCCACAGATGGACTTTATTTAGCTCAGTATTTACTGTGGCATTTAGAGCAAGGGGATCAGGACTGGAGTAAATGAAGGTTGTGTCGTCAGCAAATAGAATTGGTTTGAGGTGTTGGGAGGCATTTGGAAGGTCATTAATGTAGATGAGAAAGAGGAGAGGGCCAAGTATGCTGCCCTGGGGAACACCAATGTTGATGGGTAGGGTGGGAGAAATTGTATTAAGATAATCATTGAAAGATTATCAGTTAAAAAATCAGCATATGACCCGCAGAGGCTCAAGGAAGTAATAGAGCAACAAATGGAAACTATCTCTAGACCCACAACGACTCACATCTTCACAGACGGATCAGTTGATCAAGAAAAAGGTTCTGCTGGGGCAGCAGTTTACACTACCAACCATGAAGCTTACTTGAGCATGAATAGTGGGTGCTCAACGATTGATGAAGATTAAGCCACCCAAAAGGTGGCACGGGCATGAATAGCCCGTAAGTGGTGGCCCTTTTAAGCCATTACCAGTATCAAGAGCTGATACTGGAGATCTGTGGAGGTGCGAATGCACCCTGCATGACGGGAGATGTCTCCCTTATGAATGTGTTAAGATGAAGATGAAGCAACCCAAAAGGTGGCACGGGCATAAATAGCCCGTAAGTGGTGGCCCTTTTAAGCCATTACCAGTATCAAGAGCTGATACTGGAGATCTGTGGAGGTGCGAATGCACCCTGCATGACGGGAGATGTCTCCCTTGTGAATGTGTTAAGATGAAGATGAAGCCACCCAAAAGGTGGCACAGGCATGAATAGCTCGTAAGTGGTGGCCCTTTTGAGCCATCACCAGTATCAATAGATGATACTGGAGATCTGTGGAGGTGCAACTGCACCCAGCGTGACGGGAGATGTCTCCCGGACCAAATGGTGACCAGATGGTGTGGTGTGGTTGGGCGGTAACTGTATGGGTGCTCAACATTGCAAACAGAATTATATGCCCTGAAGGAGGCAATAAACTATACAATTGAGAATAATTTACATGATGTCATCATTCATACAGACTCTAAATCTTCGCTCCAGGCATTGTTATCCAGTCAGCACAGAGATAATATACATCTCCTCACAGAAATTCAACATATAGGAAAAGATGCCCATAATCGAGGGCTGTCAATCACCCTAAATTGGATACCAAGTCACATTGGCATAGATGGTAATGAAAAGGCAGACTCACTAGCAAAAACTGCCACTGCTCTACCTGTTGTACAGGTTCAAATCCCTCCAAGTTTCTCACAGATAAAGGAGCAAATCAAGAAGAAAATATTCTCAACTATCAAAAGTCGCCACAGAGCCAAAGTAGCGGAAGGAAGATCCACTGCGATATGGTACGAACAAGCCACTGGTTACTCCTCTTTCAAGCCTGGCAAAAAGATATCCAGAGACATTGCAGTAGCCATACACAGACTCAGACTTGGGTACAAGTGCTGCTGGGAGGTAATGAACCCAATAGTTAAAGAGTGTCACATCTGTGAAACTGAAGCAGAGGCGCCGCTATTGCACTACTTACTAGAATGTGAAGCTACTGAACCCCTGCGCATCAAACTCAACATTAATCCAACGACAGCAACTGCATTAGATGCACATTCCACCGCGACTACAATGATGAGAAAAGCTGTTGAGGAATGGGGCTCATTAGTGAGCATTCTGCATCTACATCCGCCACCAAGATAATGTAAATAAAACAAGATTAAAACCAGTGCAATAAAACAGAAGCGACAAAATAAGCAGGGAAAAAGGAGAAGTCCTCTCCTCCATTTTAAACTTAGACCTAAATATCACAGGAAAAAGGTTATCATGTATATCACCAAACTCAATTACGGGCTCACCATAGCCCGTGCTACATGGACACTCCGTCCTGAATAGCTAAATCTTTAACAACAACAAACAACGTATGGGACAACGGGATACACCAATTGCAACTTCCATGGCGTGTTCATCAGACTCCATGGATACCACGGAATTATCAGCAAATTACAAGAACCTAGAATTCTAAAGATCCTGCAATGGAATGCGCAAGGACTGCGCACTAAATTGCAACACTTGCAATGCATAGCAGCAACCAAGGGCATAGACATCCTGATACTACAGGAGAGCTTGCTTCGAGCCGGATTAGAACCTAAAATCTCAGGCTATCGAGGCTTCTTCCTTCCATGGATCAATGGGCAATCCAGGGAATGTGCAATCTATGTAAAATGTGACCTGATCTCCAAATCCATAACCAGCCCACCCAATTGTGGAGCAGGGACAGAGGTAATGGGAGTCACCATTGAGCTCAGACACGACAAACTTGAAGTGTTCAATGTGTACAGGTCTCCACATGCCGAAATGGATCTCTCTGTGTTATTTGGACACGCGACAACAACAAACACAATCATTTGTGGAGATTTTAATGCCCATCATCGATTGGCACTGGGCTCGAACAAAACAAATGAAGCCGGCATACACATTACACATCTACTGGACCAGCTTCCAGAAATACAAATCCTAAACTAGAATGAACTTACCCACATCCAAGGAGGCAGATTAGACCTAACCTTCGTGTCAGCCTCCCTAAGAGATGCAGCAACATGGCCAGTTGAGCCCACACTGACAAGCGACCACTATGGGGTCCAAATTGATCTTCAGTTAGACCTACCCACCCCACCTCCGCCTCCATCTGAAGCCTGGAACTTTGCTTTAGCAAACTGGGACCGATTTCAAAACCTCATTTCAGAGTGGCAAAGAAACTATGATCTTCCCAAAGACATTAATCAAGCAGAATAAGAATTTGTCAAAGCGATTCAAAGTGCCGCCAACCACTCAATCCCACTGAAAAAACAGTCCACCGGACACCATAAAGATCATTGGTACTATTGCGAACGTGTCAAAGAACTCAACCATAGACTCAATAGAACAAGAAAGCTATACAAAAAGCAGCCAAGTGACCGCAACAGGATCTTACTTTGTGAGGTCAAGGAACATGTACATCGAGAGACGAGACAAATAAAAGAACAAAAGTGGCTGGAATGGTGTTCACACCTGAATGAACACACCTCTCTCGGAGAGATGTGGCAGCAAATTCACCGGGCCAAAGGGAATAAAACACCTAAAGCTCCACACCCCAAGGATCCTCAACAGGAAGCCGAAGTACTGGCAACCAGGTTTGCAGAGAGAGCAGCCAGCAATCAACTTCCACCAGATGTATTAGTAGTACAGACCGGACTAGAGGAAGAAAGGTGGCACAGAATCCTTACAGCATGTGAAGAAGTCTCTGACACTAATGCCCCCTTCACACTGGATGAACTCAATAGGGCTAAGAAAAACTCCAAGGATACATCCCCTCGAGCCGACAAAATAACCTATAAAATGATTAGAAACCTCGGCCCAGAGGGAGACGCTGCATACCTAAGGTTAATTAATTTAGCCTGGACTTCTCAAACTAGACCTTCTGCTTGGAATAGAGCAGACATAGTGCCGATCCCAAAACCTAAAGATCCAGCTAATCCCCGGCCCATCTTTCTCCAAAGCTGTGCAGCCAAGACGGCTGACAGAATGGCACTCAACAGACTGGAGTGGAAAATGCCTAAACTGCACCATGATATGTATGCCTATAGAAGAGGGGTTGGCACAGTGGAATGTATTACAACTCTGTTAGCCCACTTGAATGACAGACCAGGAATGCTGACATTCCTGGACCTCGAAAAAGCCTTTGAACTGGCTAGCGCCCCAGCTATTCTCTGCTGCCTCATTGACAAAGAGGTCAGAGGCAACCTGCTCTCCTGGACCAAAAACTGTCTCATAAACAGAGAAGCAAGAGTAAAACTTCATGGCACAGTCTCTGAGTACAAAAGACATGAAAATGGTACACCGCAAGGAGGTATTCTCAGCCCTCTTCTCTTCAACTATTTAATGGAAAGAATAATGAGGTTGAAACTTCCACATCACTGCAGGCTGCTAAGCTACGCGGACGACTTTGTCATCATCATAAAAGGAAGGGATGCGGCGCGCCTTGCACCCAAATGCTTAGACTGCATCAGTAAAGAGGCAAAACAGATTTGGATCAAACTCAACCCCTCAAAGTCAAAGGCCATGCCCATAAAAATAGCGAAGCCCAACATCCAACTCACAGTACAGGGTCAACCAATTGAATGGGTCGACACCTATCAGTATCTAGGAATCATCCTGAACACACACATGAATTTTAATGCTGAGGTCACTTACTTGAGAGAGCGAACTGCGGCCCGGACGGCAATCCTTAGGTCGCTAACCTCCCTTTCTGGAGGAGCCAATCTGCAAGTCCTTCGCACATACTATGTACAGGCAGTCAGATCAGTGATCGATTATGCCGCAACTGCACTCACAAATCTATCACACCAACAGTGGAAAAAGCTTGAAGTTGCCCAAAACAATGCTATGAGAGCCGCACTGGGAGCCCCCATGTGGACCAGGCTTGAAACTCTTAGACTGGAGAGTTTGCCCTCTCTACAAGAAAGAATATCACAAAGGACAGCTACAATTGTCAGTAAGATAATTATTTCTTCTGATCCAATCCCAGTACGGGAGGCCTTGGTGGTTGGACTAGGCCAAAACAATGGAAATTCTTGGGCTGCAAGAGCAGGTAAAGTCGTAAACAGACTTCATTTAAAAAGCATGATTCTTGATAGAGAGGGTGATCATCCACACACAAATTACACTCCTTCCGCACCGTGGGAAGAGCCTACTTTCAAAATAGTAATAGAAAGTCTCCCAATGAAAAAGGCTGCCTATGATCCGACAATCCTAAGGCGCATAATAGAAGAGCAAATGTATAGCATAGCAGTAGCAGGAGCCACCCACATCTTCACAGACGGATCGGTGGACACAGAATATGAGAGTGCTGGCGCTGCTCTTTGCACGGCCAGCGTACAGGCATATTGGAGACTGGGAGGACTAGTATCATCAACCCAAACTGAGCTGTTTGCCATACAACAGACATTCGCATATGGGATTGCACAAAACACTCAAAATGCAATCATACACACAGACTCAAAAGCTGCACTTCAAATACTAGGACAAAAACAGTGGAAAGATAATGTGGAAATAATTACCACCATTTTGTATCTTGGAGCAGTCGCTAAAGGCAAAGGACTCAACATAACTTTAAACTGGATCCCATCCCATATTGGAATCCCATTAAATGAAAAAGCTGATGAAATTGCTAAATTGGCAACTCGTCATCCAGTGATACATAAAACAATTCAACCCAGCCTAGAGATCATAAAATACATCATCACCAAAAAACTCTCACATCTCAAGAAAGCCTACCTGCACCAGAGAATAGCTGAAGGTTCGCCATCTGCAACATGGTATCTTCAGGCAACCAAATTAGAAAGGTTAAATATCCCAAAAGGAATCCACAGGGAAATAGCAGTTAAGTTATATAGACTACGTCTAGGTTACAGATGCAACTGGGAGATTGGTGAACCCCGACAGAGAGAGTGCATCATCTGCCAAACTGTCACAGAAAAGCCATTACTTCACTATCTTCTGGAATGTGAAGCAACCAACGACCTTAGAAGAGCTTTAAGAGTTCCTGAATCATGCAGTGGCCACCCTGAAGCCATCAACACAGCCACTCTCCTGGTCAACAAAGGTGTCCAGCAGCTGGACACCCTCATAAAGACTGAAGCAGTATCCTCCCCCGCGATAACAGCTTGATGGTTAAATGGAAACTCAGAATACTGAAAAAAAATGTACCACTTACGGGCTATTCATGCCCGTGCCACCTCTTGGGTGGCTTAATCTTCATCAATCAATCATCAATTCGTCTGCGATAACTAGCTGGGATACTGCTCGATCTGCCTGACTATTTA
This sequence comes from Procambarus clarkii, assembly GCF_040958095.1. Taxonomy (NCBI): domain Eukaryota; kingdom Metazoa; phylum Arthropoda; class Malacostraca; order Decapoda; family Cambaridae; genus Procambarus; species Procambarus clarkii. The sequence continues at coordinate 36,346,893 of NC_091190.1, forward strand.
CATAGTATAACACTCCCTCCTTTAACTCGAATTCATGCATTGTAAATTTACGATTTTTGGGCGGACAATTTCCCCCTTCTAAATATTCAATAATATATTTCCATCTAGGTTCATTCTTTGGAATTCTCTCATTTTCTCAGGTGAAATGTTTTCAATATTCTGGTTAACGTTAATAGCAGCGATGTTCCTACTTAAAGTATCCGGCACTACATGTGACGGTCCAGGCTTGTAAAGGATCTGGAATGAGTGTGCATACAATTCGTGAGACCAGCGTGACATTCGTGGGCATTTCGTGCGTTTCTTAAAAATGTGTGTTAATGCTCTGTGATCAGTGTAGATTACAAAATGACGTTGAAAAAGATAAAGTTCAAAATATCTAACTGACTCTACCACTGCGAGCGCCTCCCGATCCGTGGCCGAATAACGAACTTCTGGTCCTTTGACCTTCCTACTGAAATAGACCACTGGATGGGGAAAATTTTCACTGTCTCGTTGCATCAAGCATCCACCAGACATGTGGTGGAGGTGGGGTCCCTTGATTGTTTCAAGTGTTTGTTGGACATGTGGCTTTAGGCATTGTATGTACTAGCTCTATCTATAAAGCCAACAAACTTTGTAAATCTCTTTATGTATGTAACTTACCTAAATAAAGATTATTATTAAGATTATTATGTATATGAGTGGGATTGGGTGGTTATAGATAGGAGCTGCCGCGTATGGGTCAACAGGCCTTCTGCCTTTGTTTTTATAACTTTATAATCAGGTATGATAGAGAAATAGGCCATAGGTTCTGCAGGCATTAGACAACCAACTGCTAGAAAAGCGAGGTCCAAGGGCCAGAGCTCGGTTCTGCAGGCAGAAATAGGCAAGTTGAGGGAGACAACTTGAGGTGAGTTGAGGCTTTTATAAATCAACATTATAATCCCCTTGTCATCCTCGCCAGGTCCCGAGAGCATCCCATCTCCAATGTTTGGGTCTCCAACTGATAACCTTCCGTCATGTACGATGTACAGCCTACTGGGAAGAATTTAGACCCAAATGTCCTGAGGAAATTAAGATTTAAGAAGCACATAGGAAACTAGTCTGGAAAGAGGGTTGTGGAAGAGTGGAATGCCGGTAGCAGTATTGAGTGTACTATATGGTATGCATATAGTACACCAGCCAACAGACCTGAGATGTGCTTCTAACATTCAGAATAAATTAAACAAGCAGAAGTTCCTTTAATATTTATTTTTCAATATTCTCTGAACATATGTTGTTGATATTTATGATAAACTTATTAGCTACAACACATATTATAATAGATTGAAATAAATTAAAGTGAGCATGAGTAGATGGTAGATGTTTGTGATCTCAGGTCGTGTAACATCTAGGCCCTCGGCCACCTATTTACGCTCTACATATATATGGTCTTCTCTGTGGAAGCCCAGCCATTTGTGGATGTCCAGCCATTTGTGGATGTCCAGACATTTGTGGATGTCCAGACATTTGTGGATGTCCAGCCATTTGTGGATGTCCAGCCATCTGTGGATGTCCAGCCATCTGTGGATGTCCAACCATCTGTGGATGTCCAGACATCTGTGAATGTCCAGACATCTGTGAATGTCCAGACATCTGTGGATGTCCAGACATCTGTGAATGTCCAGACATCTGTGGATGTCCAGACATCTGTGAATGTCCAGACATCTGTGGATGTCCAGACATCTGTGAATGCCCAGACATCTGTGAATGCCCAGACATCTGTGGAGGTCCAGACATCTGTGAATGTCCAGACATCTGTGAATGTCCAGACATCTGTGGATGTCCAGACATCTGTGGATGTCCAGACATCTGTAGATGCCCAGACATCTGTGGAGGTCCAGACATCTGTGGATGTCCAGACATCTGTGGATGTCCAGACATCTGTGGATGTCCAGACATCTGTGGAGGTCCAGACATCTGTGGATGTCCAGACATCTGTGGATGTCCAGACATCTGTGGATGTCCAGACATCTGTGGATGTCCAGACATCTGTGGAGGTCTCATTGATCCCATGGGACCACCCATTAGAGGCTGCATCCCTGGCATCATACCTGGTGGCATGCTTGAGCCACCCATCATTGGTGGCCCCATCATAGGTCCTCTTGGACCCATTGGGGGCATACCCATGTTGCCTGGTATGTTTGCACCAGCCATGCCTGGAGGGCCCATGTTCCCCATTCCTGGCCCTATTGGGGGACCTCCAGGACCACCCATGTTCTGAGACCCTGAACCGCATGTACCTTCTTGCCCAACAGGACCTCCTGGACCTCCTTGCATGCTGCTCGGTGGAGGAATGGCTGCTCCCTTTGGAATCTTCCTGGCTTTAAATGCAGCAGTTGTTGCATCAATCAGAGACTGAGCTTGGTCCTCCATCCACTTCTGGTAGTACATTTTGACATTTTCCTTGTGTTTTCGCCCCTCGCAGTGAGTCTTCCGCACCGAGGGAGAGTCATGTGTGAGGTAGGTGTCGCAGTAATCACAGTAGTATTTTGCCATGATTGAGCGTCGTCAGGTTAGGTTTGGGTCCAATGTTGCTACTCAAACCTGAATCTAAATCATTTATATATATATTATAAACAACAGAGGTCCCAGGACAGAGCCTTGAGGCACTCCACTTACAACATTTTCCCACTCTGACTTGATTCCATTTATACTAACTCTCTGTTTCCTTTTATATAGCCATGCCCTAATCCAGCTTAATATAGCACCCCCAATACCATGAGACTCTATCTTTTTAATCAGTCTTTCATGTGGCACTGTATCAAAAGCTTTGCTAAAGTCAAGGTACACAACATCACAATCCTTACCACTATCAACTGCCTCAACTATGCTAGAATAAAAAGATAACAAATTTGTTAAGCATGAACGGCCATTTATAAAACCATGTTGCGACTCAATTATTAATTGATGTTTTTCAAGATGAAGACGAATTTTATTTGCTATTATAGATTCGAGTAACTTTCCCACAATAGACGTTAGGCTAATTGGTCAATAGTTAGACGCAAGTGATCTATCTCCTTTCTTAAAAACTGGTATCACATTAGCATCTTTCCAAAACTCTGGCACTCTTCTGCCTGACTCTATTGATTTATTAAATATGGTTGACAGTGGGTCACAAAGCTCCTCTTTGCATTCTTTAAGCACCCTGGCAAACACTGCATCCGGCCCTGGGGATTTGTTTGGTTTGAGTTTTACTATTTGTTTAAGAACATCCTCCCTGGTAACTGTTAAACTCGTCAACCTTTCCTCGTCCCCACCCATATAGACTTGTTCGGCTGAAGGCATATTGTTAAGTTCCTCTTTAGTAAATACAGATACAAAATATTTATTAAAAATACTACTCATCTCTTCATCACTATCTGTTATTTGACCTGTCTCAGTTTTTAATGGACCTATCCTTTCCCTAGTCTTAGTACGATATAACTGAAAAAACCCTTTAGGATTTGTCTTTGCTTGCCCTGCTATGCGAACTTCATAGTTTCTTTTTGCTTTCCTTATCTCTTTTTTAACATTTCTAACCAGTTGTACGAATTCCTGTTCTAAAGTGACCTCCTCATTTTTAATCCTTTTGTACCAAGCTCTCTTTTTACCTATAAGGTTCTTCAAATTCTTTGTTATCCACTTTGGGTCATTAGTATTCGATCTATTCAATTTGTATGGTATACTACGTTCCTGTGCTTTGTTTAGAATATTCTTAAATAAGTTATATATTGAATCCACATCGAAATCCCCATTTACGTCACCTATCGCTGGGTTCATGTCTCGCTCCAAGACCGGCCCACACCCCATACCCAAGACTTTCCAATCAATTTGACCCAAAAAAATTCTTAGGCTATTAAAATCAGCTTTTCGAAAATCTGGCACTTTAACAGAATTTTCTCCTACTGGTCTATTCCATTCTATGCTAAATCTGATTTCTTTGTGATCACTGTTCCCTAGCTCACTCCCTATTTCGATGTCATTAATTTGTGTTTCCCTGTTAGTTAACACTAAATCTAAAATATTATTTTCCCGTGTTGGTTCCTTAATGTGTTGCGTAAGAAAGCAATCGTCAATTAATTCTAGAAAATCTTCTGCTTCACTATTCCCTGCTTTGTTCAACCAGTTTATTCCGCTAAAATTAAAGTCACCCATGACATAAATACTGTTAGATCTAGATGCTCTAGATATTTCATCCCATAGGTGCTTTGCATCCATTCTGTCTAAATTTGGTGGCCTATATATATCTCCTATTATAATATTATTAGCTTTTTCGTTTAATTCTATCCAAATAGTTTCTGTGTGTGGCTCAGTTTTGATTCCCTCTTTGAGACTACATTTCAAATTGTCCCTAACATATATGGCTACTCCCCCTCCTCGTCTAATATATCTGTGTGAAATAGTTTAAATCCATTTATTTGATATTCAGCTAATAGTTCTCTATTTTCTACATTCATCCACGTTTCGGTAAGTGCAATAATATCTATTTTTTCTGTGCAGACAAGAGCATTTAATTCGTTAATTTTATTTTTTAGACTTCTACTGTTAGTGTAATATACCCTAAGTGAATTGTTATTTTGAGGCCCTTCTCTTTCCCTGATCATTTTGCCAATTCCTTTCTCCCACAAACACATACTTTTATTACCTCCTTCCTCCAAATCAATTCCCATACCTCTATCTACTAACAGTTTAAACCCAAACAAACACCTCTAACCACTGGTTCCAACGAGTTCGCAACAGCAACAACCCCAGCTCTCGATTGAGGCACCCCATCACGAGCATACATTTCATTTCTTCCATAGAAGTGTTCCCAGTTGTCTATGATAGATATTGCATTTGATTTGCAATATCTTTCCAGCCGGCAATTGACACCAAGTGCCCTCGATATCCATTCATTACCCACTCCCTTTCTTGGAAGAATGCCACATATGATCGGGATTCCTCCCTTGCTCCTAACTAATTCTATGGCTGTTTTATACCTCTGAATCAGTTCCTCACTCCTAACTCGACCAACATCATTTCCTCCCACGCTAATGCAAATAATGGGATTGTTCCCATTTCCAGCCATAATATCATTCATGTTGTTTATAATATCACCAATGCCAGCTCCGGGATAGCAAACCCTTAACCTGTTCCCCCTATCTCTAGCACAAAACGTTCTATCCAAATACCTTATCTGGGAATCTCCCACAACTAAGGTTTGCTTAGGTACTTCCTTTACTCTCTGAGGGGCCTGCGCTTCCTTGCTCTTCGTTGCTTTCCCTTTTGCGCGATCCGCAGTCTCACCACAGCACTCGTCCTCTAATACGGTAAATGAATTAGAAGTTGCTATGGCGTTTGAAGGCGGCTTTATCAAAGTTTTCTTAAGGCCCCTGTCTTTCACAACTCTCCAAGACGAGGTCCCTTTACTACTGGTCTCCTCCTTCGTTACTTCTCGTTGTTCTTTCAGCTGACGCACCTCCTCCCGCAGAGAGTCCAACTCTGTCCTCAGGGCTCCCACTAGAGTCACCACGTCCTTCACTACAACTTCCATATTGCTATGATAATATAACACATATAATATACAGATATACAATATTTGTTAAAAATACTACTCATCTCCTTGTCGTTATCCGTTATTTGACCTGTCTCAGTTTTTAATGGACCTATCCTTTCCCTAGTCTTAGTTCGATATAACTGAAAAAACCCTTTAGGATTTGTCTTTGCTTGCTCTGCTATGCGAACTTCATAGTTTCTTTTTGCTTTCCTAATCTCTTTTTTAACATTTCTAACCAGTTGTATGAATTCCTGTTCTAAACTGAATTCCCCATTCTTAATCCTTTTGTACCACGCTCTCTTTTTACCTATAAGGTTCTTCAAATTCTTTGTTATCCACTTTGGGTCATTAGTATTCGATCTATTCAATTTGTATGGTATACTACGTTCCTGTGCTTTGTTTAGAATATTCTTAAATAAGTTATATATTCAATCCAATGATATTTGTCTACTTGGACAAAGAGAATGGCAATGGTGGACAGTAGTAACACATTTAAGAATTATTCAATAATAAATACAAATTCGTCCTTCACCTATGGTAAAGATAAGTCTACTTGGAAGGATTCAATTTACATGACATTAAGATTAGGATACAAATATATCTGGCAATACGGTGTTGATGTCAGTGAAAAAGATAAGGAGTGTAAATTATGTAGTATGCCGCACGCCCACACCTTAGAACATTATGTATTAGAGTGTCAACTTATTGATAACTATAGAAATAAGGAAATAAATAGTGTACCACATCAAATTGTTTGGATGTGTGATAATGGTATGATAGACAGTATACTTAGGAGCTACAAGAATTTTGCCCCAAGAGTGTAACAATTATATGCTGTACTTACTATATAAACCTGCAATGTTAAATGGGATTCTTGTAATGTTATTTGTCTATTTGTACTCACTGAATTTGTGCGCCCCTTGAGGAACTTGAAGTAGAGGGGGGGGGGGGGGTAGAAATAGCCTAAGGGGGCATATCGATGTAAAATTAAAAGTGGTTCAATTTGCTTATAAATTTTTTTGTGAAATGGTTATAGAAAGGGCTGCAGCTGGTCCAAGTTTCATCATCACACCCTAAACAGAAAAGGAGAAAAAAATAAACAACGAATTATGCAACGAATTTTCAAATAGTTTCAGGGAACACATGTGTCAACTAAAATCATTTCTATAACACTCAGATATTAAATTAAGCACATAATAAAGGATTCTAGTGATCAGTTTTATCAAAAAAGTGTTTAGTGCAATAATATAATTTTTCAAAGTTACCCTACTAAAAAAATATGCAATATATGATATTTATAATTTTCTATAAAATCAACACATAGACTTTGGACTAAAATGTCTACTAGAGTCTGTAGAAGCACAAACGCTACATATAAGGTGTAATTTGCATGTAAATTGATTAATAAATGAAAGCTCTGAAGTACTTTGAAGGTGTAAATTACTTTCCAGAGTAAAATAAAGATCCAAGTTCGGCCACCTGTAGCTGAGCTTGACTTCGACAGATTTCGTTCATAATTGGCACCCTTGCAGATAGGCATCCATTGAGCAAGGTGTGCAAGTTTCATGCAAATCCCTTGATAACAAACGAGAAAAAAAATTGGCAAAAAAAAAAAAAGAAAAAAAAAAATTTAAATATAAATATATTGAACATACATATTACAATTATTACAAGAGTTTGTGCTTCTACAGCACATAGTAGACATTTTAGTTGACACATGTGTTCCCTGAGATTATTTGAGAATGTTGAACATTCGTTGCATAATAAGTTGTGTATTTTTTTTCTCCTTTTCTGTTTAGGGTGTGATGGTGAAACTTGGACCAGTTGCAGCCCTTTCTATAACCATTTCATAAAAATATTTATAAGCAAATTGAACAACTTTTAATTTATAACGATTTAGAATGATATGCCCCCTTAACATGAGATTAAGATTAGGATACAAATATATCTGGCAATACGGTGTTGATGTCAGTGAAAAAGATAAGGAGTGTAAATTATGTAGTATGCCGCACGCCCACACCTTAGAACATTATGTATTAGAGTGTCAACTTATTGATAACTATAGAAATAAGGAAATAAGTAGTGTACCACATCAAATTGTTTGGATGTGTGATAATGGTATGAGATAGTATACTTAGGAGCTACAAGAATTTTGCCCCAAGAGTGTAACAATTATATGCTGTACTTACTATATAAACCTGCAATGTTAAATGGGATTCTTGTAATGTTATTTGTCTATTTGTACTCACTGAATTTGTGCGTCTCTTGAGGGACTTGAAGTAGAGGGAAGGGGGGGGGGTAGAAATAGCCTAAGCTACTCTATCCCTTTGAGATGTATTTCTTTCTTATCTCAATAAACATACTTGAACTTGAACTGCAAACAGACCGGAAGTAATTGTGGAAAAATCGAAGAGGGAGCCAGCATGTAGCAGTACTAATTATTCTCGTCGTTGGATCTATGGTTACGTCGTCTATTGTAACGCAAGCGGAACGAGGCGGACACTAGATGAACGACACGGGCTCCCTACAGAGTACAGTCTACTCGCCATAGAAGCGGGCCACAGCCTCCCTCGGCCCGAGGTTAACTGTACAAGGGTATACACGCATGGTGTTTACGGTCTAGTAGTCTGGTGTCATCAAGACCCTCCTGAGATGAAGTGAACCATGGTGACTGAAGATTGGGAGCCACTTGTTCTGTCAACACGCCGCCCACCTCAACGCCTTTCTGCAGCTACCTCCGTCACGAGACATCGTTGTGCGTCTAAGTCCTGCACTCCTGCGGTTCAGCTACTGGTTCAGTCGCTTCTATTAAGAGTGTTTTGTGGGCTACAAGATGAGTGATGAGTCGCGTCTCGTTAGCGAGGTTCACCCGACAGGCGGCAGCCAGTCATAGGCTGTCACTGGTCACTCAACACTCAGTTCTCGGACGACAGTCTATTGTCCTTCAGCGGTAACTGGTATGTAGTACAAGAGGATCAAGATTCTCTACAGTCAACAACTGATGGTCGTGGAACTACAATCAACTAATCGTCAGTCTTCCAACATCGATGTTTTTTGTTCATGAACAATTGTGAAACAGGAAAAGTAAATGTCATCTTTGCTCTATAATATTAACGTAATGCTTATGAATACCTAGGAACATGAGTTTGAAATAATAGTGATTAAATGTTGAAACCAAGAAAATAAGTTACTAGAATTCTGGAGGGAAATATGGAAATTTTGGTTAAATAACATTGTCTAATGAAAATCTATTGTACGGTATCTAGAACAACAGGTACTTGGAAAATTGTTGTCATGTCCTGTTCTGTGCTTTGAGAGCAAGAGGGGCGAACTAAAGAAACAATTAACACTTAAGTGATAGTGTGAACACCCTTATGCTGTAATTTCAGCTAGAACTGTGATATTAGTAGTATTCATAAATAAATGATATATTGTGTTTGATTGTTTAATCTTAGGGAAGGTCATGTGGGCCTTAGATTTTTGAAGAAAAGGACGAGTGGAACACCTGGATGAACTTTGAGGAGTTCAGTGTTCCTCTCCTGAAAGACTGAGATTTCAATCTGTGTTTAAATTAGTGTTCTAGATGGAACACGTGTATGGCTAAGGAAGAGCCAATGATCTTTGCTAGCTTTGCTGAAGGATTAAGGATATTGTATTTAGTTATATCAGTTCAGGGATAGGATGTTTTTTTCTCAGATGTATTGGGCTGTCAACAGCATAGTCGGGATTCATATCCCTGGATTTTTCAATTTTGTATTTGTGATTATTACTAGACAACCTGCTGGTCGTCACTGATAATTAGATAGAATAGTTTTTGTTATTTTTGGAAGCTCTGGTTCAGATTGTTGATTATAGAGTAAGGAATTGGGATAAGAAACTGCGTGTTAAATTGTTTAACACAAAGTTTCTTAAATACTTGAGCGAGGGAGTTGTAACAGTAATACAAGAAAGTATCTTACTGAAGTCAAATGCTTCTTTGGTAACATACAAGACTTATTCTCTGTTCTCAAGATGTAACATTAAAAGTTGGTAGTGACCCGACTTGCTAGGGAAGGCCCCCTCCCCCACCAGAGGGATGTGAGCTCATAGTGTAGGAAACGGGGACGCCACCCCCCCCCCCCCGTGTCGAGTCGTCAAACTAGGAGAATTATGAAAGATATTTCAGAATTAGGAGGAATTATCAATCATGGTTAAGCACTTATGTTAAAATTAACGTCAATTGAGAACAGAGAATAAGTCTTGTATGTTACCTAAGAAGCATTTGACTTCAGTAAGATTTGAATATATGAAAAAGTATTTCGTCATTGGAAAATAAGTACCCAGTCTAGCTTCCTAAATCATGCAATTAGTGAAATACAAGTGCTACTGAATATTGTAATTAATCTGGCTCTCGTATCTAGATAAATCCCAATTGTTTTGGAATAATAAAGTCACCTTCAGTGACAAATACTGGATTTTAGTTAATAATCATTTTCAAAGATTAATCTGGCAACTAGCCTGTGTCAGCCTGTGAGAGGTCAGTGTGGAGAGGTTAGTTAGTGTGTGTTGGAGGCTTCCTGGGGGTCAACATCTCTCAGAGAGTAAGGCTGAACAACTGGCCTGGGTCAGCCTGTGAGAGGTCAGTGTGGAGAGGTTAGTTAGTGTGTGTTGGAGGCTTCCTGGGGGTCAACATCTCTCAGAGAGTAAGGCTGAACAACTAGCCTGGGTCAGCCTGTGAGAGGTCAGTGTGGAGAGGTTAGTTAGTGTGTGTTGAAGGCTTCCTGGGGGTCAACATCTCTCAGAGAGTAAGGCTGAACAACTGGCCTGTCTGTGGTGTTTAAGGTATCTGTCTCTGAAGTTTTAGTACAGTGTAGAGTCCACATCATTTGTGTATTCAGTATTCAGTTTAGGAAGTGTTCAGATAGAACGTTTGAAACTTACCATTATTTTCAGTGTTAATCTTTGCTGTAATAAATCTGTTATAGAATTTGTGGTGTTTAGTGGAATTTCCCCACCGATAATTTTTCATTGTTGTTGATCTTAAGTCCCCGTGTTTGAAACTTGGGTTCCCCCTGTAAGCCTGCTGCTGCTTTAGATTCAGCTACTTACAACAAAAGTTCCCAAAAGTTCCAAAGTAGCACGGGCTATGGTGAGCCCGTAGTGGACTTACCTGGCACAGGAGCGGGGCTATAACTGCCCTGTAAGCCAGCAAGCATTTATTTAATACCAAAGATAGTCCCTTTGTACTTAGATTTAATTCCTACACTAACGTCGAAATCTAATCCCATCCTTTTCCGATTACTGGGGATCCATTTTCGGGGTTTATGCCTAGTTGAGGGTATCCTGCTCCACCGTCAATTGAGGAAACTAATCAGTGGGTAGCAGGTGGTGGCGGAGAACTTCAGAGTTGCAGTATAACATAGAAGGGTACAGTATCCTCCAGCCGTGACATCTAAACTGTCAAATGTTTAGATCTTGACGAGGTGAACTATTATAGGCTACACAGCACATACTCTGGTTCCTGTATATAGTTTTACTTAGTAACGACCAGCATTTAACCAGGAAAGTGAGGGTTAAAGGCTGGCCCCCCTTACATCAGTAGAACAGTCCAGGGTCCTGGTAGTACAGTCCAGGGTCCCGGTAGTACAGTCCAGGGTCCCGGTAGTACAGTCCAGGGTCCTGGTAGTACAGTCCAGGGTCCCGGTAGTACAGTCCAGGGTCCTGGTAGTACAGTCCAGGGTCCCGGTAGTACAGTCCAGGGTCCCGGTAGTACAGTCCAGGGTCCTGGTAGTACAGTCCAGGGTCCTGGTAGTACAGTCCAGGGTCCCGGTAGTAGAGTCCATCACAAGTCAACAATTTGGACGATGTCAATCCGGACACTTTCTTCAAAAGGTCAGATGTAACACGAACGAGGAGCAACGGGTTCAAGCTCAACAAGCCACAATGTAGGACAGAAAACAGGAGAGGCTTTTTCACCCGTATAGTTGTAAACCCGTGGAACAGCCTACCCGCCAAGGAGTAGGTAAGGTAAACACCAAAACTCTACTGGGTTTTAAAATACAGATAGAAAAGATCATCCAGGCAAATGGGTAGGACCTTTGACAAGCCGCCAACTTCCTGTCCTCGTTGAGGCCACCAGTATTAGTGGCTGCAGGCGATGAGTCACAATAACGTGGCTGAAGTATGTTGACCAGACCACACACTAGAAGTTGAAGGGATGACGACGTTTCGGTCCGTCCTGGACCATTCTCAAGTCGATTGTGGATTTAATTCGTTTATTTTATTTCTTAGACTTCTACTGTTAGTGTAATATACCCTAAGTACACAATCGACTTGAGAATGGTCCAGGACGGACCGAAACGTCGTCATCCCTTCAACTTCTAGTGTGTGGTCTGGTCAACAGTATTAGTGGCTCTCAGGTTAAACGTCAGCAAAGATCAGTAACCAAAGAAAATGGGAAGAGCGACGTGGCGGGTAAGCGAGCGAGCGAGTGACGTCATCACAACAAAGGTTGCTATAGACGTCTCCACGACTGGTGTAGTTCGCCCGCAACCCCAGGGTCCAACCATCTCTCACAAAACGCGCAACTGAATCCTGATTTAGTTGAAACTCTCGTCACTCGCCTCGAAAATTATCTTATTGAAACGATCGTCACTCGCATCGAAAATGCACTGGAAAAGACCCTGGACCGACTCCTAACAAAATTTTTTGCCCAAGTACCACAACCCACCCCTAAGGCTGACCCAACAGACCCCCCATCAACAGCTACAGACACTGACATCCGCCCAAATAAAGCTACCAATGCTGGACACACATTGTTTGATCAGATGATGGAAAAACTCCTAATTTCCTCCTTAGCGCGCCTCACCAAAACCACTCCCCAGGCTGACGTGCCACAAACCCCAACCACCAGTACCAAGAGTAAGACACAGCCACCATCCACATCTAGGTATCCAACTCGTACCACTATGGGCGCACCAAAGAAAACAGACACATCCACAACCCAAACATCCTAAATGGCTCCCCTAACCTTCATGACTTGGAACGCAAAAAGCATCAAAACATCCCTCACAGAACTTAAACAATTCCTCTACTCATCCAAACCGGACTTAGCATTCATCACCGAATCCTGGCTCACTCCCAAACAAAATCCCGTATTTAAACACTTTCAGATGCAGAGACTGGACAGACCCAACCGTATGGGTGGTGGTATTTTCCTTCTAACACGAAGTAATATGACATGTAAACCTGTAACACTAACGTATTTTGTGAACGGTAAATTAGAAGTTCTAGCATGCCTAATACCTTATAATGGTACACACATATCCTTTCTGGGTATATACAACCCTGGAGGCACCATAAACTCAAATGAACTGGAATTTTATCTTAACCAATTACGACACCCGATCATTGTTACAGGTGATCTCAATGCTAACCACCCCACATGGAGTAGAGGTACCCAAAATACTGCAGGCACCGATTTGTACAACTACTTGGACACTACACCATATACTCTTCTTTCGCCGCCCTACCTTGCAACCTACTTTAACTACAGAACCAATTATGAAGCCTCACTGGACATCTGCTTTGGCTCTGCACACTTTCAACATGAACTACAGTTTCATACTGGACCAGATATTGGTAGTGACCACAAACCCCTCATAATAAAATTTACTAACTTTCACCCACCAACCCACCCGCTTACGCTTCCCAAGTGGAACATTAAGTACCTAGACAAGAAAAAATGGGCTGATATTGTCCGCCTCCCAGACACAGACGAAGTAGACCCTAACAAGCGCCTGTCCACAATCACCTCGGCCATAAATTCTGCAGCCACCCAAATGCTTAAGAAAACTTCAGGACATAGGTCCAACAAACCACTTAAACCGTGGTGGAACGCGGAATGTGCACGAACAGTCGCTTTACGCCGACGAGCCATTCAAAAACAAAGACGTCAACCCTCCCTACAGAACTGGGTCAATCTCCGGCGGGCTACAGCAGCGGCCAAAAAAAACCCATACTATCAGCAAAACGAGCATCATGGGCAACATTCTGTGATAGCCTCACACCCACAACGCCGCACTCAAAAGTCTGGGCTACATTTAACAGCATTAAAGGTCGCCCAACATTCCCTTCGTTCCCCCTGATGATCAACGGTTCACTCTGTCAAACACCTCCGGAGCGTGCAAGTGTTCTCGCTGAATGCCTTAAAGTTACCCTCTCAACACCCTTCCTTCATGCCCAAGAACTCTCCCTCAGACAAGAAATTGACCGTGCCATACCGCTGCCCATGCTCGGCGTCGACAACATGTACACCTTAAGCGAGCTACGATTGGCCTTAAACCGCCTACCTCTTGGCAAGGCACCTGGAGAGGATGGAATTCCATATGAGCTCATCAAATATCTTCCACCGACTGCACACAGCACTCTTCTAAACTATTACAATCTATGCTGGACTCACGGAAATATTCCTTCACAATGGCAGACCAGTATTATTCTTCCATTCCTTAAACCAGGAAAAGACCCATCCCAACCTGCGTCATACAGACCTATCTCCCTACTATCATGCCTCAGTAAAGTCATGGAAAGGCTAGTACATACTCGCCTCCAATGGTACCTAGAGTATAACAATATTATACCGTCACTCCAAGCTGGATTTCGACCGCAATGCTCCACACTAGATCAAATACTCTGCCTTGAACATGAAATCCGCACCTCTCTCAGAAGCAGTAAATATTGTCTTGTTGTCTACCTAGACCTCAAAGGAGCCTTTGATAGCATTCCTCATACTTGCCTCCTCGCAAAGCTTGCACGTTTAGGCGTACAGGGAAGATTACTTTTATGGTTACAGTCCTATCTCACAAACAGGACCTCCAAAGTCTTTATACAAGGCGAGTTTTCCGATGGCATCCCAATACAAACAGGTGTTCCACAAGGCTCCATACTAAGCCCAACCCTATTTGCCGCATTCTTAGCAGATTTGCCTAACGCCCATCCTGTTCACCTCTCGGCGTACGCCGACGACTTAACATTGTATTATTCAGACAATGCCCTACCAAATACAGTCTCTACAATGCAAACAGCACTGGACCACCTCATAGATTGGACACAACAATGGGGCCTTCAAGTCAGAACTACCAAAACCTGCTATCAGATTTTCACTAAAAAATGACTACTTCATCTACCCACCCTCACAATACACAACACTCCCATCCAACACGTACGAGAACATAAATATCTTGGCATGCGCTTAGACTCCCCCTTACTTACCTGGAAAGCACACATTCAACACCTTAAACAGACGACACAACCCCGACTCGCCATACTTAAAGCCCTCACTGGCACCACCTGGGGAGCACACCATAAAATCTTGCTCCGTTTCTATACAACCTACATTCGCAGCCAACTAGACTATTGTTGCCAAGCATATGCGTCGGCGGCGCCCACTAACCTACAGAGCCTCGAGGTCATACAAAATAATGCCATGCGACTTATATGTGGCGCAATGCGTTCAACTCCAATCCTCGGACTTTACGGGGAAACAGGCCTCACAAGCCTAGCCACCAGACGAGACATTATGTGTGCCAACTATCTGTCACTCTGCACCACTGCTCACCAGACACACCCATACAGATCAAAAATTAACCCAACAGTTAACCCATATAACCCCCGCTCCCCAACCATTCACTCGCAACCTTTCCTCACACGGGCTACAAATAACCTCAATATAGACCTCTCCCTACTTCAAAACTGTGAAACCCAACCTCCTGTTCCCCCCATTCCACCTTGGCTTTATACAACTCCTAATACAGCAATACAACTCGAAGACAACATTCCAAAATCTGCACCAAACTCAGCCATAGCCTCAGTCTTTGTCTCAACAATGAAAAGTTACTACCCAAACACCACAGAGATTTACACAGATGGGTCTCGCATCATCATGAACAACGTACCCTCGGTCACTTGCGCTGTATGGATACCGGAATACCATCTCAAGCAGGGATGGCGGTTACCAAACCAACTATCTATTTTCACAGCGGAATTATATGCCTTGTATCAAGCTCTCCAAATCATCACAACATTACCAGTTGGGATATATACAATCTGTAGTGACTCCAAGAGTGCGATTCAAGCAATTTCGTACTCTTCGAAAACATGCAAGGAGATTGTCTACCCATGCCTTCAACTTCTTCACAAACATCAATTGAACGGTTATGACACCTCTATCCAATGGGTCCCAGCACATTGTGGTATTCTCCATAATGAACTTGTAGACCAGTTAGCCAAAGCGATGCACGACACGCCTCACCTCACCCGTCATCCAATTCCCCATGTTGCACGTAAAGGAGCCTTTCAAAATACCATCTCCCAGGATTTTGCAACAAACTGGAAAACGTTATGCTCACCTTTGCACTATGGGTCCATTTAAAAGAAATGGGAAACTTGGAAACATGTCCGATATAAAAGCAGAGAAATTGATGTAACGATGACCAGATTAAGGCTGGGACACAACAAACTAGCAGCACACAGCTCTAAGTACAGAACAGACATCAACGAACTCTGTACTCACTGTCAGGTGCCTGAAACAGTCGAACACTATCTCCTGCACTGCTTCCGACATTATAGTGCCAGAGTAAATTTCAAACAAGTCTTTATCGCACTTAAAATACCCTTCACCATCGAGCATATATTAGGAGGCGGTGACCACTCGTTACAAGAAAAATACCAAATAGTCAAAGCACTGGCTAAATATCTCCAATCGACCAACAAATTGGGTCACATCTGACCCGCGCCACATTTATACCTGGCGCCACCAACAGCTAAACACAGACAACAACTGCCTCGTTGCAACACCAAGGATCAGCTGACGCCATAAACACAACACACCGCCCTACGGTGCGGCAAGTCTCCCTCTAACATACACCTCTGTTTTAATCACCGTTCCTCTATCTACAGCACAGCACAACAAGCACCTTGGTAGCTCCGATCATCTTCAACATAAACGCGTCCAACAACATCAGTACTGGTGCAGTCATCGGGAGGACAAACCCTTCATGCAAACTGCTCCTACTATCAACAAGAAGAAGAGGATACAAATATGGTAATTACAGTCTTGTAAAGCCACTAGCACGCGCAGCGTTTCGGGCAGGTCCTTAATCTAAGAAAATTTTAAGGAGGTAAATACTTGCAAAATTTATAGACAAAAAAATGATAACAGTTACATGAAATGAAAAAAAGAAGATGAGAGAAAATTGTAGGTAGAGTATATTAAAGCACATAGGTAGCTAAGATTGATTGCAATGACAGCTTGAATGGTAGTTGACAAAAATTGGTAGGCACAATACAGCAGAAACAATATAAGATTGATTGCAATGACAGCTTGAATGGTAGTTGACAAAAATTGGTAGTCACAATAGAGCATATGGCTAGCACATAAAAGAAGACAGCAATGAACACAATGATAAGGTTGTTTGATATTACATAAAAATCAGGAGATTGGGTAACACTAGGTACAGAGCAAATTTAAAGCTCAGTGTAGGAAACTAAGAAGATGAAGTTAGGTACTTTTTGGTTTTGCTTTTATATAAGGCAAAAGTTTTACAGTTTTTCAATTCACTAGGGAGTGAGTTCCATAGACTAGGTCCCTTAATTTGCATAGAGTGTTTACACAGATTAAGTTTGACCCTGGGGATATCAAAGAGATATTTATTTCTGGTGTGGTGATAATGGGTTCTATTACATCTGTCCAGGGAGAGTTTCAGAGCATGGTTTGCATTTAAGAACAGGGTTTTGTAAATGTAGTTGACACAAGAGAATGTGTGGAGGGAGTTAATATTTAGCAAGTTTAGGGATTTAAACAAGGGAGCTGAGTGTTGTCTGAAAGCAGAGTTAGTTATTATTCTGATAGCAGATTTTTGCTGTGTGATGATGGGCTTAAGGTGGTTTGCAGTGGTAGACCCCCATGCACAGATACCATAATTAAGATAGGGGTAGATTAGTGCATAATATAGTGAGAGGAGAGCAGAGTTAGGAACATAATATCTGATTTTGGAGAGTATACCAACTGTCTTAGAGACTTTCTTAGTTGTGTTGAATGTGGGTGCTGAAGTTGAGTCTCTTGTCTAGGAATAGGCCAAGAAACTTGCCATCATTTTTATTACTGATGTTAATGTTGTCTATCTGTAGCTGAATTGCATTTGATGATTTGCTTCCAAATAAGATGTAGTAAGTCTTTTCGATGTTTAATGTTAGTTTGTTCGTTGACATCCATAAGTGGGCTTTTTTAAATTCATTATTCACAACATTATTTAGTGTATGTGGGTTGAGGTTTGAATAGATAAGGGTAGTATCGTCAGCAAACAATATAGGTTTGAGAATATTAGAGACATTAGGCAGATCGTTTATATATATAAGAAATAGAAGAGGTCCTAAGATGCTGCCCTGTGGCACTCCAACGGTAATTGGTAGAGTGGAAGAAGTTGTATCATTGATGGTTGCATATTGGTGTCTGTCACTAAGATAGGATCGGATGTAGTCAAGGGCAAGGCCTCGGATTCCATAATGTTGGAGTTTAAGTAAGAGGTAGTTGTGATTAACAGTATCAAAGGCTTTTCTTAGGTCAATGAAGAGTCCAATCGGAAACTCATTTTTGTCAAGGGCTGAGTAGATAACGTCAAGGAGACTAATGATTGCATCGTTGGTGCTCTTTTGGGACCGGAAGCCAAACTGGCAGGGGCTGAGTATGTCGAATTTTACGAGGTAGGAATAGAGCTGTTTGTAAATAATTTTTTCAACAATTTTTGATAGAATGGGTAGGATTGGAACTTGTCTCTCCGTTTTGTTAATAAAGTATTTTATGTTTTACATTCTGATAAAAGCATTAAAGTTTAAAAATGCATCATATTAATAAATGTGAATGTTTAGGCTATTTATGAATAAAAAGAGGGGTAGAAATACCCTAAGCTACTCTATCATTTTGAGATGTATCTTAAGAACATAAGAACAAAGGCAACTGCAGAAGGCCAATTGGCCCATACGAGGCAGCTCCTATTTATAACCACCCAATCCCACTCATACTTGTCCAACCCGCGCTTGAAACAATCAAGGGACCCCACCTCCAGCACGTTACGCGGTAATTGGTTCCACAAATCAACAACCCTGTTACTGAACCAGTATTTATCCAAGTCTTTCCTATATCTAAACTTATCAAATTTATACCCATTGTTTCGTGTTCTGTCTTGTGTTGATACTTTTAATACCCTATTAATATCCCCTTTGTTATGTCCATTCACCCACTTGTAAACCTCTATCATGTCACCCCTAACTCTTCGCCTTTCCAGTGAATGCAACTTAAGCTTTGTTAATCTTTCTTCATATGAAAGATTTCTAATTTGGGGAATTAACTTAGTCATCCTACGCTGGACACGTTCAAGTGAATTTATATCCATTCTATAATATGGCGACCAAAACAGAACTGCATAATCTAAATGGGGCCTAACTAGAGCAAGATATAGCTTGAGAACCACACCAGGTGTCTTGTTACTAACGCTGCGATTAATAAATCCAAGTGTCCGATTTGCCTTATTACGAACATTTATGCATTGATCCTTTTGTTTTAAATTCTTACAAATCATAATTCCCAGATCCCTTTCGCAATCCGACTTCGCAATCTCAACACCATCTAGCTCGTATCTTGTAACTCTATCATCATTACCTAACCTCAGAACTTTACATTTATCAGCATTAAACTGCATCTGCCAATCCTTTGACCATTTCAAAACCCTATCTAGATCAACTTGAAGTGATAGTGAGTCCTCCTCCGAATTAATTTCCCTACCGATTTTCGTATCATCGGCAAATTTGCAAATGTTGCTACTCAAACCTGAATCTAAATCATTTATATATATTATAAACAACAGAGGTCCCAGGACAGAGCCTTGAGGCACTCCACTTACAACATTTTCCCACTCTGACTTGATTCCATTTATACTAACTCTCTGTTTCCTTTTATATAGCCATGCCCTAATCCAGCTTAATATAGCACCCCCAATACCATGAGACTCTATCTTTTTAATCAGTCTTTCATGTGGCACTGTATCAAAAGCTTTGCTAAAGTCAAGGTACACAACATCACAATCCTTACCACTATCAACTGCCTCAACTATGCTAGAATAAAAAGATAACAAATTTGTTAAGCATGAACGGCCATTTATAAAACCATGTTGCGACTCAATTATTAATTGATGTTTTTCAAGATGAAGACGAATTTTATTTGCTATTATAGATTCGAGTAACTTTCCCACAATAGACGTTAGGCTAATTGGTCAATAGTTAGACGCAAGTGATCTATCTCCTTTCTTAAAAACTGGTATCACATTAGCATCTTTCCAAAACTCTGGCACTCTGCCTGACTCTATTGATTTATTAAATATGGTTGACAGTGGGTCACAAAGCTCCTCTTTGCATTCTTTAAGCACCCTGGCAAACACTGCATCCGGCCCTGGGGATTTGTTTGGTTTGAGTTTTACTATTTGTTTAAGAACATCCTCCCTGGTAACTGTTAAACTCGTCAACCTTTCCTCGTCCCCACCCATATAGACTTGTTCGGCTGAAGGCATATGTGGTGTTTGTGTGTTACTGAGGAAGTCTTGGTTGTAGGGTTGATGTAAAGTCATGACTTGGTTACTGACTTTAATACTTAATATGATTACATGACTAGTAGCTACCAAGCTTGGCTGGCGTCCTGTACCCTCTATTGTTTACCTCCCTCTCTCTGGCGTCCCAGCCGCCGCACATAGAAAACGGATGGTACCATTTTCTGTGAACATGACATCCCTCCTTTTTTTTTTTTTAAAAAGAATGAATACAGGATGTCTACCATGCTTGTAGCACAAAGCAAAGTTATTGACACAAAGTAAGTTATTACCATATCAAGAGATACTGCATACATTTAACATTAATTAAGCACACAAAGAATTTAAACAACTTAATCTTTTCCACAAAGGATTTCAATGTTAAAAATACATATGCAATGTTAAACAAACATGAAAGAAACTGTAATACAAAGTTACAAAATATTGAATGAGATATCTGCATTATTCAAACAATATTAAATTTAGTTCAGCATGACAAGTAAATATTTTGCATTACATAGGAACACAATTAATCATCAAATCGTGTAGGGCGTTTAACATGACGTTTAGGACGAGAGTCCTTAAATGCAATAACATCCCTTGATGAATTGTTTGTCGGGTTATAACTATTTTTTTCTTTTTCTTTTGCACGACTTTGCACTTCATCATTTTCTACACTAGTTGGAATCACTTTGAAATAAGCCATATTACGTGTTATACTATGATCTCTATTACTAGCTGTTACCATAGTTCCTTTTACACTAATCACTTTATATGGTTTTGTATCATACGGCATATCTAACTTTCCCTCTTTTTTCTTTTTAACGAGAACAGTGTCACCAACCTTTATGAACTGTTCCTTTGCACGTTGATCATGAGCAATTTTCATTTTGCCCTTGGCTAGTGCATCCTTCTGAGCGAGACGTTTATCCGTTACCTCGGCTGGCATGACGGGTAGTGCGATTCTCATAGGACGTCCAAATAAAAGTTCGCCAGGCGACTTGCCCAGTGTTCCATGCGGTGTTGCACGGTAGTTCCTGAGAAAAGCATACATAGCTTGTTTCCAGGATCGTCCTTCGGCATGAGCACAGCGTACCGCTTTCATGAGAGGTTGCATGAATCTCTCAACTTCTCCATTTGCTTGGGGATGTAGTGGCATCACACGGCGATGTTTGAATCCAATATGCTCAGCAAAGTTGACAAAGTCTTGTCCATTGAATGGCGGTCCATTGTCCGTCTTGACAACTTCAGGAATGCCAAAGTTTGAAAAGATCTTGTCAAGTTTCAGGATGACGGCCTTTGCAGATGTGGAATTGATGATTTCTACTTCTGGATAACGTGAGTGATCATCAATGACTACCATCAAGTACTCTCCAGTTGGTAGTGGTCCGCAGAAATCCATTGATACTTCCGTCCATGGTGCAGCAGGTAGTGGTGAAGGTTGTAGAGGTGTTGGTCTTGAAGTATCCACTGCAGCTTGGCAAGGGACACAGGCATCATGCATATCCTTTGCTTGACGATCAATGCCAGGAAACCACACCTTTTCTCGTAGCAGCTGTTTCGTCCTAACAAGACCTTGGTGTCCTTGATGTGCAAGCTTCAGAGCACGTTGCTGGAGAACAGCTGGAATCACGATACGAGTACCTCGCAGCACAGTGTCGCGTTGTTGCGTAACACTTAATTCTGTCTGGATGCGTTCAAGTGCTTTGAATGCATCTTGGTCAACTCCTGAGGGTGGGATGCGTGGAAACTTTTTCTTAGTCAATGCATCCACTGTTGCTTGCAGAGTTGGGTCCTCTAGGGTTGCAGTACGGATTTCATCAAGAGTAAGAGCCTTAGGGACTGCATCACAGGTTACAGAGTGTACATATTCCTCGGCAACTTGCTGATGCTTGGTGATGGTGAAACTGTTTGCAGGATGTCGACTGATGTAATCAGCGGGATTGCCTGCACCCGGCTTGTATTTCACCGTAAAGTTGTATGGTTGCAGACGAAGAGCCCATCTCTCAATGCGAGCTGGTGGTTTGGACTTTGGATTATTGAAGATGGTCTCCAACGGTTTGTGGTCAGTGACTATCGTGGTGAAGGGTGCACCAAGCAGATACACATTGAAGTGTTCACAGCCCCATACAAGAGCAAGAGCTTCCTTCTCTGTCTGACTGTATCGTTGCTCAACATCTGTGAGAGAACGGCTGGCGTAGGCAATTACTACTCTGGAATCTGGTTGACCAGGTTTGTGTTGGGCTAAAACAGCACCTAATCCAACAGGACTAGCATCCACCGTTAACTCAGTGTCCATTGATGGATCAAAGTATGCAGCAGTCGCATTCTCTACTAGTGCATCTTTCACAGCATCAAATGCATTTTGCTCGATATCGCTCCAGTACCATGATGCGTTTTTCTTCAGGAGCTTACGTAGAGGCTTTGTAATGGTAGCAAAATCTGGAATGAAGCGAGAACAGTAGTTTGTCATTCCCAGAAAACTATGTACTTCAGTGGACGTTGAAGGAGGTGCAGCATTCTTGATATCTGCAACTTTCTTAGGATCTGGAGACAGACCTTTGTCACTAAGTACATGTCCAAAGAATTCAATTTTATGTTGATTGAACTCACACTTTGCTCGGCTTAGCGTCAAATTCTTTTCTCGTAAGCGTTGCAGTGTTGCACGAAGAGCTTTGTCGTGTTCAGCTTGGGTACGGCCATAAACAATGATGTCATCAGACATGTTGTCAGCATTAGGTATGTCTTGCAATACCTGGCTGATGATGTGCTGGAATACCTCGGCAGCACTGTTAATACCAAAACTCAGGCGCTTGTACCTATACAGACCTCGATGTGTCGTAAACGTTGTGATGAAGCGACTCTCATCATCAAGTTCAAGCTGATGATAGCCCTTGTTTAAATCTAACTTGCTGAATATAGTTGCACCATTCAAGCGGCAGATCATATCATCTACAGTCGGTGTAGGATGGCGTTCACGCATTATTGCCTTGTTGGGAACACGCATGTCCACACAAATGCGTATCTCATCTGGATTCTTCGGCTTTGGTGGAGTGACAATTGGGCTTACCCATGGTGTTGGGCCTGTTACTGGTTCAATGATATCTAGTTCCATCAGCCTATCCAGTTCGGCATCAACTTTCTTGCGAGTATGGAATGGTTGTCGGCGATGTGGTTGGGCAACTGGAATTACATCTGGGTTGATATGCAGATGTACTTTGCTATCAGTATAACAACCTATGGATTTAAATCGATCAGAAAATTCAGCAACAATAGCATCAACATTGTTTGCAGATTCCACTGCTACAGCATTAGAAAGCTGAAGTAGCCCCAATTTGGTTGAAGTCTTGTAACTGAGTAAAGACTCCTTTGCATTCCTAACAACATGGAATGTAGTAATGAGCATTGCATTCTTTGACTTAATCTCTGCAGTTAAAGTTCCAATCACTGGCAAGGCTACCTTTGAAGCATAGGCAGTGGCTTTGCCATTATAGTTCTCAAGCTTTGGGAACTGTTTTTTAAATTTTTCATAGTGGCACTCAGCAATGGTATCAATGTTTGATCCAGTGTCAATGAGAACCTTGAGACAAATACCAGCAATGTATACACATGTCTCTGGGTTGTTTGGAAGATCATTCCATTCTGTGATTGCTTGTACTCCATAAGTATAATCACATTCACTGTCATCTGAGACTGGTTGTAATGAAATGTTGTCTTGTACATTATTAACATTCTGGATATGAGGTGCAATATTGTGTTTACCACCTCGACCCCTATGACCTGATCCTCGTACAGTGCTTTTATTCATTGACTGTGGTTTCTTTAGTGCGGAACGACACATAGCACCAAAATGACCTAGTTTTCCACACTCATAGCACTTCTTACCTTGAGCAGGACAAACATTATCTTGGTGTGGGTAGTCTCCTCCACAATTGTAACATTTATTGTTGACACCCTCTGATGTGGGTCGTTGTGACTGCTTGAGCCTTGTTCCTTGACCCCAGTTGTGACGTGGTTCTCGGCTAAATTTACTGTTAGGTTTGCCATGATATCTTCTTTGATTACGATGTCTTCCCTGAACCTTACATACCTCATCACTGTTAGTAACAGTGGCAGAACCGTTATTGGCACTGCACTCCATGACACGAGCATCACGTGCAGCATCTTCCATTCGACGAGCCATATCCAGTATCTTGGTAAGAGAACTTTCATCATCAACAAGTTCTAGAGCTCTTCGACGGAGACGTGTAGATGTGCATGTTTCAATTATTTGCTGTTTGATTTCTTTGTCAACATCAGCAAACTCACAATGGGCTGCTAAACCCTGCAGACGTGTGTGGTATTGATCCACAGTTTCATTAGAGAGTTGTTTTGCTCTCCTGAAATGCATAATTTCCATTGCAGTATTTTGCCTTGGTTTGAAATGCTCTGTTAGTTTGGCTTTGGCAGTGTCATAATCTTTGGCACCACCAGTGTCTTTCAGTGTGTCAAAGATGTCACAAACTCTATCACCTGCATAATGAAGTAGAAAGGCACGCTTTCTTTCAGCACTTTTGATGTCAGAAACTATCAACAAATTTTCAAACTTTTTAAGCCATTTGACCCATCTCTGTGACAGGTTTGTCTGGTCACAGTCAGGATCAAATGCAGGAAACTGAGGTATATTTGCCATTTTTACTGAATAAATGTAACTTATCACTTAAATGTTCCTCAGAATATTAAACACTTACTGCACTGTATATGTTAGTCAAGAATTCACTGTAATTACTTTAATTTTGCAAAGCACACAAGCATTTTAATGCAAAAGTTCACAACAGTGCACAATATAGCAGCAACTGACTTCTTACCTAGCCCTTGTGTACATGTGTTGTTCCTACTCACAGCAGCAGCACAGCAGTTGGCACAGCAGTTGGTACAGCAGCAGTTGGTACAGCAGTTGGTGCAGCAGTTGGTACAGCAGTTGGTACAGCAGTCAGTTCAGTGTGATGAATTTTGTAGCACGAAGCGTCGTTTCGTAACCAAAACATCAGGTTTTGTACACATCAATGCGTCGTTTCGTACACAACGTCGGCAGATTCCTCAGTACACAGTTTCTTCAGCACAGCTTGGGTAGCACACAGCTTGGGTAGCACACAGCATTGGTTAGCACACAGCATCGTTTAGCACACAGCATTGGTTAGCACACAGCATCGGTTAGCATACAGCATCGGGTATGGCGCTCACAGCTTCTCTTCCTCCTCCAGGCAGCATGCTTCTCCCTTGTGTTTGAAACTGAACAAATACCTGCGTTCACAGTTCATCCTCGTCGCCAATGTGGTGTTTGTGTGTTACTGAGGAAGTCTTGGTTGTAGGGTTGATGTAAAGTCATGACTTGGTTACTGACTTTAATACTTAATATGATTACATGACTAGTAGCTACCAAGCTTGGCTGGCGTCCTGTACCCTCTATTGTTTACCTCCCTCTCTCTGGCGTCCCAGCCGCCGCACATAGAAAACGGATGGTACCGTATTTTCTGTGAACATGACAGCATATTGTTAAGTTCCTCTTTAGTAAATACAGATACAAAATATTTATTAAAAATACTACTCATCTCTTCATCACTATCTGTTATTTGACCTGTCTCAGTTTTTAATGGACCTATCCTTTCCCTAGTCTTAGTACGATATAACTGAAAAAACCCTTTAGGATTTGTCTTTGCTTGCCCTGCTATGCGAATTTCATAGTTTCTTTTTGCTTTCCTTATCTCTTTTTTAACATTTCTAACCAGTTGTACGAATTCCTGTTCTAAAGTGACCTCCTCATTTTTAATCCTTTTGTACCAAGCTCTCTTTTTACCTATAAGGTTCTTCAAATTCTTTGTTATCCACTTTGGGTCATTAGTATTCGATCTATTCAATTTGTATGGTATACTACGTTCCTGTGCTTTGTTTAGAATATTCTTAAATAAGTTATATATTGAATCCACATCGAAATCCCCATTTACGTCACCTATCGCTGGGTTCATGTCTCGCTCCAAGACCGGCCCACACCCCATACCCAAGACTTTCCAATCAATTTGACCCAAAAAAATTCTTAGGCTATTAAAATCAGCTTTTCGAAAATCTGGCACTTTAACAGAATTTTCTCCTACTGGTCTATTCCATTCTATGCTAAATCTGATTTCTTTGTGATCACTGTTCCCTAGCTCACTCCCTATTTCGATGTCATTAATTTGTGTTTCCCTGTTAGTTAACACTAAATCTAAAATATTATTTTCCCGTGTTGGTTCCTTAATGTGTTGCGTAAGAAAGCAATCGTCAATTAATTCTAGAAAATCTTCTGCTTCACTATTCCCTGCTTTGTTCAACCAGTTTATTCCGCTAAAATTAAAGTCACCCATGACATAAATACTGTTAGATCTAGATGCTCTAGATATTTCATCCCATAGGTGCTTTGCATCCATTCTGTCTAAATTTGGTGGCCTATATATATCTCCTATTATAATATTATTAGCTTTTTCGTTTAATTCTATCCAAATAGTTTCTGTGTGTGGCTCAGTTTTGATTCCCTCTTTGAGACTACATTTCAAATTGTCCCTAACATATATGGCTACTCCCCCTCCTCGTCTAATATATCTGTGTGAAATAGTTTAAATCCATTTATTTGATATTCAGCTAATAGTTCTCTATTTTCTACATTCATCCACGTTTCGGTAAGTGCAATAATATCTATTTTTTCTGTGCAGACAAGAGCATTTAATTCGTTAATTTTATTTTTTAGACTTCTACTGTTAGTGTAATATACCCTAAGTGAATTGTTATTTTGAGGCCCTTCTCTTTCCCTGATCATTTTGCCAATTCCTTTCTCCCACAAACACATACTTTTATTACCTCCTTCCTCCAAATCAATTCCCATACCTCTATCTACTAACAGTTTAAACCCAAACAAACACCTCTAACCACTGGTTCCAACGAGTTCGCAACAGCAACAACCCCAGCTCTCGATTGAGGCACCCCATCACGAGCATACATTTCATTTCTTCCATAGAAGTGTTCCCAGTTGTCTATGATAGATATTGCATTTGATTTGCAATATCTTTCCAGCCGGCAATTGACACCAAGTGCCCTCGATATCCATTCATTACCCACTCCCTTTCTTGGAAGAATGCCACATATGATCGGGATTCCTCCCTTGCTCCTAACTAATTCTATGGCTGTTTTATACCTCTGAATCAGTTCCTCACTCCTAACTCGACCAACATCATTTCCTCCCACGCTAATGCAAATAATGGGATTGTTCCCATTTCCAGCCATAATATCATTCATGTTGTTTATAATATCACCAATGCCAGCTCCGGGATAGCAAACCCTTAACCTGTTCCCCCTATCTCTAGCACAAAACGTTCTATCCAAATACCTTATCTGGGAATCTCCCACAACTAAGGTTTGCTTAGGTACTTCCTTTACTCTCTGAGGGGCCTGCGCTTCCTTGCTCTTCGTTGCTTTCCCTTTTGCGCGATCCGCAGTCTCACCACAGCACTCGTCCTCTAATACGGTAAATGAATTAGAAGTTGCTATGGCGTTTGAAGGCGGCTTTATCAAAGTTTTCTTAAGGCCCCTGTCTTTCACAACTCTCCAAGACGAGGTCCCTTTACTACTGGTCTCCTCCTTCGTTACTTCTCGTTGTTCTTTCAGCTGACGCACCTCCTCCCGCAGAGAGTCCAACTCTGTCCTCAGGGCTCCCACTAGAGTCACCACGTCCTTCACTACAACTTCCATATTGCTATGATAATATAACACATATAATATACAGATATACAATATTTGTTAAAAATACTACTCATCTCCTTGTCGTTATCCGTTATTTGACCTGTCTCAGTTTTTAATGGACCTATCCTTTCCCTAGTCTTAGTTCGATATAACTGAAAAAACCCTTTAGGATTTGTCTTTGCTTGCTCTGCTATGCGAACTTCATAGTTTCTTTTTGCTTTCCTAATCTCTTTTTTAACATTTCTAACCAGTTGTATGAATTCCTGTTCTAAACTGACTTCCCCATTCTTAATCCTTTTGTACCACGCTCTCTTTTTACCTATAAGGTTCTTCAAATTCTTTGTTATCCACTTTGGGTCATTAGTATTCGATCTATTCAATTTGTATGGTATACTACGTTCCTGTGCTTTGTTTAGAATATTCTTAAATAAGTTATATATTCAATCCAATGATATTTGTCTACTTGGACAAAGAGAATGGCAATGGTGGACAGTAGTAACACATTTAAGAATTATTCAATAATAAATACAAATTCGTCCTTCACCTATGGTAAAGATAAGTCTACTTGGAAGGATTCAATTTACATGAGATTAAGATTAGGATACAAATATATCTGGCAATACGGTGTTGATGTCAGTGAAAAAGATAAGGAGTGTAAATTATGTAGTATGCCGCACGCCCACACCTTAGAACATTATGTATTAGAGTGTCAACTTATTGATAACTATAGAAATAAGGAAATAAATAGTGTACCACATCAAATTGTTTGGATGTGTGATAATGGTATGATAGACAGTATACTTAGGAGCTACAAGAATTTTGCCCGAAGAGTGTAACAATTATATGCTGTACTTACTATATAAACCTGCAATGTTAAATGGGATTCTTGTAATGTTATTTGTCTATTTGTACTCACTGAATTTGTGCGCCCCTTGAGGAACTTGAAGTAGTGGGGGGGGGGGGGGGGGGGGGTAGAAATAGCCTAAGGGGGCATATCGATGTAAAATTAAAAGTGGTTCAATTTGCTTATAAATGTTTTTGTGAAATGGTTATAGAAAGGGCTGCAGCTGGTCCAAGTTTCATCATCACACCCTAAACAGAAAAGGAGAAAAAAATAAACAACGAATTATGCAACGAATTTTCAAATAGTTTCAGGGAACACATGTGTCAACTAAAATCATTTCTATAACACTCAGATATTAAATTAAGCACATAATAAAGGATTCTAGTGATCAGTTTTATCAAAAAAGTGTTTAGTGCAATAATATAATTTTTCAAAGTTACCCTACTAAAAAAATATGCAATATATGATATTTATAATTTTCTATAAAATCAACACATAGACTTTGGACTAAAATGTCTACTAGAGTCTGTAGAAGCACAAACGCTACATATAAGGTGTAATTTGCATGTAAATTGATTAATAAATGAAAGCTCTGAAGTACTTTGAAGGTGTAAATTACTTTCCAGAGTAAAATAAAGATCCAAGTTCGGCCACCTGTAGCTGAGCTTGACTTCGACAGATTTCGTTCATAATTGGCACCCTTGCAGATAGGCATCAATTGAGCAAGGTGTGCAAGTTTCATGCAAATCCCTTGATAACAAACGAGAAAAAAAATTGGCAAAAAAAAAAAAAGAAAAAAAAAAATTTAAATATAAATATATTGAACATACATATTACAATTATTACAAGAGTTTGTGCTTCTACAGCACATAGTAGACATTTTAGTTGACACATGTGTTCCCTGAGATTATTTGAGAATGTTGAACATTCGTTGCATAATAAGTTGTGTATTTTTTTTCTCCTTTTCTGTTTAGGGTGTGATGGTGAAACTTGGACCAGTTGCAGCCCTTTCTATAACCATTTCATAAAAAAATTTATAAGCAAATTGAACAACTTTTAATTTATAACGATTTAGAATGATATGCCCCCTTAACATGAGATTAAGATTAGGATACAAATATATCTGGCAATACGGTGTTGATGTCAGTGAAAAAGATAAGGAGTGTAAATTATGTAGTATGCCGCACGCCCACACCTTAGAACATTATGTATTAGAGTGTCAACTTATTGATAACTATAGAAATAAGGAAATAAGTAGTGTACCACATCAAATTGTTTGGATGTGTGATAATGGTATGAGACAGTATTCTTAGGAGCTACAAGAATTTTGCCCCAAGAGTGTAACAATTATATGCTGTACTTACTATATAAACCTGCAATGTTAAATGGGATTCTTGTAATGTTATTTGTCTATTTGTACTCACTGAATTTGTGCGCCTCTTGAGGGACTTGAAGTAGAGGGAAGGGGGGGGGGGGGGGTAGAAATAGCCTAAGCTACTCTATCCCTTTGAGATGTATTTCTTTCTTATCTCAATAAACATACTTGAACTTGAACTGCAAACAGACCGGAAGTAATTGTGGAAAAATCGAAGAGGGAGCCAGCATGTAGCAGTACTAATTATTCTCGTCGTTGGATCTATGGTTACGTCGTCTATTGTAACGCAAGCGGAACGAGGCGGACACTAGATGAACGACACGGGCTCCCTACAGAGTACAGTCTACTCGCCATAGAAGCGGGCCACAGCCTCCCTCGGCCCGAGGTTAACTGTACAAGGGTATACACGCATGGTGTTTACGGTCTAGTAGTCTGGTGTCATCAAGACCCTCCTGAGATGAAGTGAACCATGGTGACTGAAGATTGGGAGCCACTTGTTCTGTCAACACGCCGCCCACCTCAACGCCTTTCTGCAGCTACCTCCGTCACGAGACATCGTTGTGCGTCTAAGTCCTGCACTCCTGCGGTTCAGCTACTGGTTCAGTCGCTTCTATTAAGAGTGTTTTGTGGGCTACAAGATGAATGATGAGTCGCGTCTCGTTAGCGAGGTTCACCCGACAGGCGGCAGCCAGTCATAGGCTGTCACTGGTCACTCAACACTCAGTTCTCGGACGACAGTCTATTGTCCTTCAGCGGTAACTGGTATGTAGTACAAGAGGATCAAGATTCTCTACAGTCAACAACTGATGGTCGTGGAACTACAATCAACTAATCGTCAGTCTTCCAACATCGATGTTTTTTGTTCATGAACAATTGTGAAACAGGAAAAGTAAATGTCATCTTTGCTCTATAATATTAACGTAATGCTTATGAATACCTAGGAACATGAGTTTGAAATAATAGTGATTAAATGTTGAAACCAAGAAAATAAGTTACTAGAATTCTGGAGGGAAATATGGAAATTTTGGTTAAATAACATTGTCTAATGAAAATCTATTGTACGGTATCTAGAACAACAGGTACTTGGAAAATTGTTGTCATGTCCTGTTCTGTGCTTTGAGAGCAAGAGGGGCGAACTAAAGAAACAATTAACACTTAAGTGATAGTGTGAACACCCTTATGCTGTAATTTCAGCTAGAACTGTGATATTAGTAGTATTCATAAATAAATGATATATTGTGTTTGATTGTTTAATCTTAGGGAAGGTCATGTGGGCCTTAGATTTTTGAAGAAAAGGACGAGTGGAACACCTGGATGAACTTTGAGGAGTTCAGTGTTCCTCTCCTGAAAGACTGAGATTTCAATCTGTGTTTAAATTAGTGTTCTAGATGGAACACGTGTATGGCTAAGGAAGAGCCAATGATCTTTGCTAGCTTTGCTGAAGGATTAAGGATATTGTATTTAGTTATATCAGTTCAGGGATAGGATGTTTTTTTCTCAGATGTATTGGGCTGTCAACAGCATAGTCGGGATTCATATCCCTGGATTTTTCAATTTTGTATTTGTGATTATTACTAGACAACCTGCTGGTCGTCACTGATAATTAGATAGAATAGTTTTTGTTATTTTTGGAAGCTCTGGTTCAGATTGTTGATTATAGAGTAAGGAATTGGGATAAGAAACTGCGTGTTAAATAGTTTAACACAAAGTTTCTTAAATACTTGAGCGAGGGAGTTGTAACAGTAATACAAGAAAGTATCTTACTGAAGTCAAATGCTTCTTTGGTAACATACAAGACTTATTCTCTGTTCTCAAGATGTAACATTAAAAGTTGGTAGTGACCCGACTTGCTAGGGAAGGCCCCCTCCCCCACCAGAGGGATGTGAGCTCATAGTGTAGGAAACGGGGACGCCACCCCCCCCCCGTGTCGAGTCGTCAAACTAGGAGAATTATGAAAGATATTTCAGAATTAGGAGGAATTATCAATCATGGTTAAGCACTTATGTTAAAATTAACGTCAATTGAGAACAGAGAATAAGTCTTGTATGTTACCTAAGAAGCATTTGACTTCAGTAAGATTTGAATATATGAAAAAGTATTTCGTCATTGGAAAATAAGTACCCAGTCTAGCTTCCTAAATCATGCAATTAGTGAAATACAAGTGCTACTGAATATTGTAATTAATCTGGCTCTCGTATCTAGATAAATCCCAATTGTTTTGGAATAATAAAGTCACCTTCAGTGACAAATACTGGATTTTAGCTAATAATCATTTTCAAAGATTAATCTGGCAACTAGCCTGGGTCAGCCTGTGAGAGGTCAGTGTGGAGAGGTTAGTTAGTGTGTGTTGGAGGCTTCCTGGGGGTCAACATCTCTCAGAGAGTAAGGCTGAACAACTGGCCTGGGTCAGCCTGTGAGAGGTCAGTGTGGAGAGGTTAGTTAGTGTGTGTTGGAGGCTTCCTGGGGGTCAACATCTCTCAGAGAGTAAGGCTGAACAACTAGCCTGGGTCAGCCTGTGAGAGGTCAGTGTGGAGAGGTTAGTTAGTGTGTGTTGAAGGCTTCCTGGGGGTCAACATCTCTCAGAGAGTAAGGCTGAACAACTGGCCTGTCTGTGGTGTTTAAGGTATCTGTCTCTGAAGTTTTAGTACAGTGTAGAGTCCACATCATTTGTGTATTCAGTATTCAGTTTAGGAAGTGTTCAGATAGAACGTTTGAAACTTACCATTATTTTCAGTGTTAATCTTTGCTGTAATAAATCTGTTATAGAATTTGTGGTGTTTAGTGGAATTTCCCCACCGATAATTTTTCATTGTTGTTGATCTTAAGTCCCCGTGTTTGAAACTTGGGTTCCCCCTGTAAGCCTGCTGCTGCTTTAGATTCAGCTACTTACAACAAAAGTTCCCAAAAGTTCCAAAGTAGCACGGGCTATGGTGAGCCCGTAGTGGACTTACCTGGCACAGGAGCGGGGCTATAACTGCCCTGTAAGCCAGCAAGCATTTATTTAATACCAAAGATAGTCCCTTTGTACTTAGATTTAATTCCTACACTAACGTCGAAATCTAATCCCATCCTTTTCCGATTACTGGGGATCCATTTTCGGGGTTTATGCCTAGTTGAGGGTATCCTGCTCCACCGTCAATTGAGGAAACTAATCAGTGGGTAGCAGGTGGTGGCGGAGAACTTCAGAGTTGCAGTATAACATAGAAGGGTACAGTATCCTCCAGCCGTGACATCTAAACTGTCAAATGTTTAGATCTTGACGAGGTGAACTATTATAGGCTACACAGCACATACTCTGGTTCCTGTATATAGTTTTACTTAGTAACGACCAGCATTTAACCAGGAAAGTGAGGGTTAAAGGCTGGCCCCCCTTACATCAGTAGAACAGTCCAGGGTCCTGGTAGTACAGTCCAGGGTCCCGGTAGTACAGTCCAGGGTCCCGGTAGTACAGTCCAGGGTCCTGGTAGTACAGTCCAGGGTCCCGGTAGTACAGTCCAGGGTCCTGGTAGTACAGTCCAGGGTCCCGGTAGTACAGTCCAGGGTCCCGGTAGTACAGTCCAGGGTCCTGGTAGTACAGTCCAGGGTCCTGGTAGTACAGTCCAGGGTCCCGGTAGTAGAGTCCATCACAAGTCAACAATTTGGACGATGTCAATCCGGACACTTTCTTCAAAAGGTCAGATGTAACACGAACGAGGAGCAACGGGTTCAAGCTCAACAAGCCACAATGTAGGACAGAAAACAGGAGAGGCTTTTTCACCCGTATAGTTGTAAACCCGTGGAACAGCCTACCCGCCAAGGAGTAGGTAAGGTAAACACCAAAACTCTACTGGGTTTTAAAATACAGATAGAAAAGATCATCCAGGCAAATGGGTAGGACCTTTGACAAGCCGCCAACTTCCTGTCCTCGTTGAGGCCACCAGTATTAGTGGCTGCAGGCGATGAGTCACAATAACGTGGCTGAAGTATGTTGACCAGACCACACACTAGAAGTTGAAGGGATGACGACGTTTCGGTCCGTCCTGGACCATTCTCAAGTCGATTGTGGATTTAATTCGTTTATTTTATTTCTTAGACTTCTACTGTTAGTGTAATATACCCTAAGTACACAATCGACTTGAGAATGGTCCAGGACGGACCGAAACGTCGTCATCCCTTCAACTTCTAGTGTGTGGTCTGGTCAACAGTATTAGTGGCTCTCAGGTTAAACGTCAGCAAAGATCAGTAACCAAAGAAAATGGGAAGAGCGACGTGGCGGGTAAGCGAGCGAGCGAGTGACGCCATCACAACAAAGGTTGCTATAGACGTCTCCACGACTGGTGTAGTTCGCCCGCAACCCCAGGGTCCAACCATCTCTCACAAAACGCGCAACTGAATCCTGATTTAGTTGAAACTCTCGTCACTCGCCTCGAAAATTATCTTATTGAAACGATCGTCACTCGCATCGAAAATGCACTGGAAAAGACCCTGGACCGACTCCTAACAAAATTTTTTGCCCAAGTACCACAACCCACCCCTAAGGCTGACCCAACAGACCCCCCATCAACAGCTACAGACACTGACATCCGCCCAAATAAAGCTACCAATGCTGGACACACATTGTTTGATCAGATGATGGAAAAACTCCTAATTTCCTCCTTAGCGCGCCTCACCAAAACCACTCCCCAGGCTGACGTGCCACAAACCCCAACCACCAGTACCAAGAGTAAGACACAGCCACCATCCACATCTAGGTATCCAACTCGTACCACTATGGGCGCACCAAAGAAAACAGACACATCCACAACCCAAACATCCTAAATGGCTCCCCTAACCTTCATGACTTGGAACGCAAAAAGCATCAAAACATCCCTCACAGAACTTAAACAATTCCTCTACTCATCCAAACCGGACTTAGCATTCATCACCGAATCCTGGCTCACTCCCAAACAAAATCCCGTATTTAAACACTTTCAGATGCAGAGACTGGACAGACCCAACCGTATGGGTGGTGGTATTTTCCTTCTAACACGAAGTAATATGACATGTAAACCTGTAACACTAACGTATTTTGTGAACGGTAAATTAGAAGTTCTAGCATGCCTAATACCTTATAATGGTACACACATATCCTTTCTGGGTATATACAACCCTGGAGGCACCATAAACTCAAATGAACTGGAATTTTATCTTAACCAATTACGACACCCGATCATTGTTACAGGTGATCTCAATGCTAACCACCCCACATGGAGTAGAGGTACCCAAAATACTGCAGGCACCGATTTGTACAACTACTTGGACACTACACCATATACTCTTCTTTCGCCGCCCTACCTTGCAACCTACTTTAACTACAGAACCAATTATGAAGCCTCACTGGACATCTGCTTTGGCTCTGCACACTTTCAACATGAACTACAGTTTCATACTGGACCAGATATTGGTAGTGACCACAAACCCCTCATAATAAAATTTACTAACTTTCACCCACCAACCCACCCGCTTACGCTTCCCAAGTGGAACATTAAGTACCTAGACAAGAAAAAATGGGCTGATATTGTCCGCCTCCCAGACACAGACGAAGTAGACCCTAACAAGCGCCTGTCCACAATCACCTCGGCCATAAATTCTGCAGCCACCCAAATGCTTAAGAAAACTTCAGGACATAGGTCCAACAAACCACTTAAACCGTGGTGGAACGCGGAATGTGCACGAACAGTCGCTTTACGCCGACGAGCCATTCAAAAACAAAGACGTCAACCCTCCCTACAGAACTGGGTCAATCTCCGGCGGGCTACAGCAGCGGCCAAAAAAAACCCATACTATCAGCAAAACGAGCATCATGGGCAACATTCTGTGATAGCCTCACACCCACAACGCCGCACTCAAAAGTCTGGGCTACATTTAACAGCATTAAAGGTCGCCCAACATTCCCTTCGTTCCCCCTGATGATCAACGGTTCACTCTGTCAAACACCTCAGGAGCGTGCAAGTGTTCTCGCTGAATGCCTTAAAGTTACCCTCTCAACACCCTTCCTTCATGCCCAAGAACTCTCCCTCAGACAAGAAATTGACCGTGCCATACCGCTGCCCATGCTCGGCGTCGACAACATGTACACCTTAAGCGAGCTACGATTGGCCTTAAACCGCCTACCTCTTGGCAAGGCACCTGGAGAGGATGGAATTCCATATGAGCTCATCAAATATCTTCCACCGACTGCACACAGCACTCTTCTAAACTATTACAATCTATGCTGGACTCACGGAAATATTCCTTCACAATGGCAGACCAGTATTATTCTTCCATTCCTTAAACCAGGAAAAGACCCATCCCAACCTGCGTCATACAGACCTATCTCCCTACTATCATGCCTCAGTAAAGTCATGGAAAGGCTAGTACATACTCGCCTCCAATGGTACCTAGAGTATAACAATATTATACCGTCACTCCAAGCTGGATTTCGACCGCAATGCTCCACACTAGATCAAATACTCTGCCTTGAACATGAAATCCGCACCTCTCTCAGAAGCAGTAAATATTGTCTTGTTGTCTACCTAGACCTCAAAGGAGCCTTTGATAGCATTCCTCATACTTGCCTCCTCGCAAAGCTTGCACGTTTAGGCGTACAGGGAAGATTACTTTTATGGTTACAGTCCTATCTCACAAACAGGACCTCCAAAGTCTTTATACAAGGCGAGTTTTCCGATGGCATCCCAATACAAACAGGTGTTCCACAAGGCTCCATACTAAGCCCAACCCTATTTGCCGCATTCTTAGCAGATTTGCCTAACGCCCATCCTGTTCACCTCTCGGCGTACGCCGACGACTTAACATTGTATTATTCAGACAATGCCCTACCAAATACAGTCTCTACAATGCAAACAGCACTGGACCACCTCATAGATTGGACACAACAATGGGGCCTTCAAGTCAGAACTACCAAAACCTGCTATCAGATTTTCACTAAAAAATGACTACTTCATCTACCCTCCTTCACAATACACAACACTCCCATCCAACACGTACGAGAACATAAATATCTTGGCATGCGCTTAGACTCCCCCTTACTTACCTGGAAAGCACACATTCAACACCTTAAACAGACGACACAACCCCGACTCGCCATACTTAAAGCCCTCACTGGCACCACCTGGGGAGCACACCATAAAATCTTGCTCCGTTTCTATACAACCTACATTCGCAGCCAACTAGACTATTGTTGCCAAGCATATGCGTCGGCGGCGCCCACTAACCTACAGAGCCTCGAGGTCATACAAAATAATGCCATGCGACTTATATGTGGCGCAATGCGTTCAACTCCAATCCTCGGACTTTACGGGGAAACAGGCCTCACAAGCCTAGCCACCAGACGAGACATTATGTGTGCCAACTATCTGTCACTCTGCACCACTGCTCACCAGACACACCCATACAGATCAAAAATTAACCCAACAGTTAACCCATATAACCCCCGCTCCCCAACCATTCACTCGCAACCTTTCCTCACACGGGCTACAAATAACCTCAATATAGACCTCTCCCTACTTCAAAACTGTGAAACCCAACCTCCTGTTCCCCCCATTCCACCTTGGCTTTATACAACTCCTAATACAGCAATACAACTCGAAGACAACATTCCAAAATCTGCACCAAACTCAGCCATAGCCTCAGTCTTTGTCTCAACAATGAAAAGTTACTACCCAAACACCACAGAGATTTACACAGATGGGTCTCGCATCATCATGAACAACGTACCCTCGGTCACTTGCGCTGTATGGATACCGGAATACCATCTCAAGCAGGGATGGCGGTTACCAAACCAACTATCTATTTTCACAGCGGAATTATATGCCTTGTATCAAGCTCTCCAAATCATCACAACATTACCAGTTGGGATATATACAATCTGTAGTGACTCCAAGAGCGCGATTCAAGCAATTTCGTACTCTTCGAAAACATGCAAGGAGATTGTCTACCCATGCCTTCAACTTCTTCACAAACATCAATTGAACGGTTATGACACCTCTATCCAATGGGTCCCAGCACATTGTGGTATTCTCCATAATGAACTTGTAGACCAGTTAGCCAAAGCGATGCACGACACGCCTCACCTCACCCGTCATCCAATTCCCCATGTTGCACGTAAAGGAGCCTTTCAAAATACCATCTCCCAGGATTTTGCAGCAAACTGGAAAACGTTATGCTCACCTTTGCACTATGGGTCCATTTAAAAGAAATGGGAAACTTGGAAACATGTCCGATATAAAAGCAGAGAAATTGATGTAACGATGACCAGATTAAGGCTGGGACACAACAAACTAGCAGCACACAGCTCTAAGTACAGAACAGACATCAACGAACTCTGTACTCACTGTCAGGTGCCTGAAACAGTCGAACACTATCTCCTGCACTGCTTCCGACATTATAGTGCCAGAGTAAATTTCAAACAAGTCTTTATCGCACTTAAAATACCCTTCACCATCGAGCATATATTAGGAGGCGGTGACCACTCGTTACAAGAAAAATACCAAATAGTCAAAGCACTGGCTAAATATCTCCAATCGACCAACAAATTGGGTCACATCTGACCCGCGCCACATTTATACCTGGCGCCACCAACAGCTAAACACAGACAACAACTGCCTCGTCGCAACACCAAGGATCAGCTGACGCCATAAACACAACACACCGCCCTACGGTGCGGCAAGTCTCCCTCTAACATACACCTCTGTTTTAATCACCGTTCCTCTATCTACAGCACAGCACAACAAGCACCTTGGTAGCTCCGATCATCTTCAACATAAACGCGTCCAACAACATCAGTACTGGTGCAGTCATCGGGAGGACAAACCCTTCATGCAAACTGCTCCTACTATCAACAAGAAGAAGAGGATACAAATATGGTAATTACAGTCTTGTAAAGCCACTAGCACGCGCAGCGTTTCGGGCAGGTCCTTAATCTAAGAAAATTTTAAGGAGGTAAATACTTGCAAAATTTATAGACAAAAAAATGATAACAGTTACATGAAATGAAAAAAAGAAGATGAGAGAAAATTGTAGGTAGAGTATATTAAAGCACATAGGTAGCTAAGATTGATTGCAATAACAGCTTGAATGGTAGTTGACAAAAATTGGTAGGCACAATTCAGCAGAAACAATATAAGATTGATTGCAATGACAGCTTGAATGGTAGTTGACAAAAATTGGTAGTCACAATACAGCATATGGCTAGCACATAAAAGAAGACAGCAATGAACACAATGATAAGGTTGTTTGATATTACATAAAAATCAGGAGATTGGGTAACACTAGGTACAGAGCAAATTTAAAGCTCAGTGTAGGAAACTAAGAAGATGAAGTTAGGTACTTTTTGGTTTTGCTTTTATATAAGGCAAAAGTTTTACAGTTTTTCAATTCACTAGGGAGTGAGTTCCATAGACTAGGTCCCTTAATTTGCATAGAGTGTTTACACAGATTAAGTTTGACCCTGGGGATATCAAAGAGATATTTATTTCTGGTGTGGTGATAATGGGTTCTATTACATCTGTCCAGGGAGAGTTTCAGAGCATGGTTTGCATTTAAGAACAGGGTTTTGTAAATGTAGTTGACACAAGAGAATGTGTGGAGGGAGTTAATATTTAGCAAGTTTAGGGATTTAAACAAGGGAGCTGAGTGTTGTCTGAAAGCAGAGTTAGTTATTATTCTGATAGCAGATTTTTGCTGTGTGATGATGGGCTTAAGGTGGTTTGCAGTGGTAGACCCCCATGCACAGATACCATAATTAAGATAGGGGTAGATTAGTGCATAATATAGTGAGAGGAGAGCAGAGTTAGGAACATAATATCTGATTTTGGAGAGTATACCAACTGTCTTAGAGACTTTCTTAGTTGTGTTGAATGTGGGTGCTGAAGTTGAGTCTCTTGTCTAGGAATAGGCCAAGAAACTTGCCATCATTTTTATTACTGATGTTAATGTTGTCTATCTGTAGCTGAATTGCATTTGATGATTTGCTTCCAAATAAGATGTAGTAAGTCTTTTCGATGTTTAATGTTAGTTTGTTCGTTGACATCCATAAGTGGGCTTTTTTAAATTCATTATTCACAACATTATTTAGTGTATGTGGGTTGAGGTTTGAATAGATAAGGGTAGTATCGTCAGCAAACAATATAGGTTTGAGAATATTAGAGACATTAGGCAGATCGTTTATATATATAAGAAATAGAAGAGGTCCTAAGATGCTGCCCTGTGGCACTCCAACGGTAATTGGTAGAGTGGAAGAAGTTGTATCATTGATGGTTACATATTGGTGTCTGTCACTAAGATAGGATCGGATGTAGTCAAGGGCAAGGCCTCGGATTCCATAATGTTGGAGTTTAAGTAAGAGGTAGTTGTGATTAACAGTATCAAAGGCTTTTCTTAGGTCAATGAAGAGTCCAATCGGAAACTCATTTTTGTCAAGGGCTGAGTAGATAACGTCAAGGAGACTAATGATTGCATCGTTGGTGCTCTTTTGGGACCGGAAGCCAAACTGGCAGGGGCTGAGTATGTCGAATTTTACGAGGTAGGAATAGAGCTGTTTGTAAATAATTTTTTCAACAATTTTTGATAGAATGGGTAGGATTGGAACTTGTCTCTCCGTTTTGTTAATAAAGTATTTTATGTTTTACATTCTGATAAAAGCATTAAAGTTTAAAAATGCATCATATTAATAAATGTGAATGTTTAGGCTATTTATGAATAAAAAGAGGGGTAGAAATACCCTAAGCTACTCTATCATTTTGAGATGTATCTTAAGAACATAAGAACAAAGGCAACTGCAGAAGGCCAATTGGCCCATACGAGGCAGCTCCTATTTATAACCACCCAATCCCACTCATACTTGTCCAACCCGCGCTTGAAACAATCAAGGGACCCCACCTCCAGCACGTTACGCGGTAATTGGTTCCACAAATCAACAACCCTGTTACTGAACCAGTATTTATCCAAGTCTTTCCTATATCTAAACTTATCAAATTTATACCCATTGTTTCGTGTTCTGTCTTGTGTTGATACTTTTAATACCCTATTAATATCCCCTTTGTTATGTCCATTCACCCACTTGTAAACCTCTATCATGTCACCCCTAACTCTTCGCCTTTCCAGTGAATGCAACTTAAGCTTTGTTAATCTTTCTTCATATGAAAGATATCTAATTTGGGGAATTAACTTAGTCATCCTACGCTGGACACGTTCAAGTGAATTTATATCCATTCTATAATATGGCGACCAAAACAGAACTGCATAATCTAAATGGGGCCTAACTAGAGCAAGATATAGCTTGAGAACCACACCAGGTGTCTTGTTACTAACGCTGCGATTAATAAATCCAAGTGTCCGATTTGCCTTATTACGAACATTTATGCATTGATCCTTTTGTTTTAAATTCTTACAAATCATAATTCCCAGATCCCTTTCGCAATCCGACTTCGCATTGTTAAGTTCCTCTTTAGTAAATACAGATACAAAATATTTATTAAAAATACTACTCATCTCTTCATCACTATCTGTTATTTGACCTGTCTCAGTTTTTAATGGACCTATCCTTTCCCTAGTCTTAGTACGATATAACTGAAAAAACCCTTTAGGATTTGTCTTTGCTTGCCCTGCTATGCGAACTTCATAGTTTCTTTTTGCTTTCCTTATCTCTTTTTTAACATTTCTAACCAGTTGTACGAATTCCTGTTCTAAAGTGACCTCCCCATTTTTAATCCTTTTGTACCAAGCTCTCTTTTTACCTATAAGGTTCTTCAAATTCTTTGTTATCCACTTTGGGTCATTAGTATACGATCTATTCAATTTGTATGGTATACTACGTTCCTGTGCTTTGTTTAGAATATTCTTAAATAAGTTATATATTGAATCCACATCGAAATCCCCATTTAAGTCACCTATCGCTGGGTTCATGTCTCGCTCCAAGACCGGCCCACACCCCATACCCAAGCCTTTCCAATCAATTTGACCCAAAAAATTTCTTAGGCTATTAAAATCAGCTTTTCGAAAATCTGGCACTTTAACAGAATTTTCTCCTACTGGTCTATTCCATTCTATGCTAAATCTGATTTCTTTGTGATCACTGCTCCCTAGCTCACTCCCTATTTCGATGTCATTAATTTGCGTTTCCCTGTTAGTTAACACTAAATCTAAAATATTATTTTCCCGTGTTGGTTCCTTAATGTGTTGCGTAAGAAAGCAATCGTCAATTAATTCTAGAAAATCTTCTGCTTCACTATTCCCTGTTTTGTTCAACCAGTTTATTCCGCTAAAATTAAAGTCACCCATGACATAAATACTGTTAGATCTAGATGCTCTAGATATTTCATCCCATAGATGCTTTGCTTCCATTCTGTCTAAATTTGGTGGCCTATATATTACTCCTATTATAATATTATTAGCTTTTTCGTTTAATTCAATCCAAATAGTTTCTGTGTGTGGCTCTGTTTTGATTCCCTCTTTGAGACTACATTTCAAATTGTCCCTAACATATATGGCTACTCCACCTCCTCGTCTAATATATCTATCTGTGTGAAATAGTTTAAATCCATATATTTGATATTCAGCTAATAGTTCTCTATTTTCTACATTCATCCACGTTTCGGTAAGTGCAATAATATCTATTTTTTCTGTGCAGACAAGAGCATTTAATTCGTTAATTTTATTTCTTAGACTTCTACTGTTAGTGTAATATACCCTAAGTGAATTGTTATTTTGCGGACCTTCTCTTTCCCTGATCGTTTTGCCAATTCCTTTCTCCCACAAACACATACTTTTATTACCTCCTTCCTCCAAATCAATTCCCATACCTCTATCTACTAACAGTTTAAACCCAAACAAACACCTCTAACCACTTCTTCTAGCGAGTTCGCAACAGCAACAACCCCAGCTCTCGATAGATGCACCCCATCACGAGCATACATTTCATTTCTTCCATAGAAGTGTTCCCAGTTGTCTATGAAAGATATTGCATTTGATTTGCAATATCTTTCCAGCCGGCAATTGACACCAAGTGCCCTCGATATCCATTCATTTCCCACTCCCTTTCTTGGAAGAATGCCACATATGATCGGGATTCCTCCCTTGCTCCTAACTAACTCTATGGCTGTTTTATACCTCTGAATCAGTTCCTCACTCCTGACTCGACCAACATCATTTCCTCCCACGCTAATGCAAATAATGGGATTGTTCCCATTACCAGCCATAATATCATTCATGTTGTTTATAATATCACCAATGCCAGCTCCGGGATAGCAAACCCTTAACCTGTTCCCCCTATCTCTAGCACAAAACGTTCTATCCAAATACCTTATCTGGGAATCTCCCACAACTAATGTTTGCTTAGGTACTTCCTTTACTTTCTGAGGGGCCTGCGCTTCCTTTCTCTTCGTTGCTTTCCCTTTTGCGCGATCCACAGTCTCTCCACAGCACTCGTCCTCCAAAACGTCAAATGAATTTGAAGTTGCTATGGCGTTTGAAGGCGGCTTTATCAAAGTCTTCTTAAGGCCCCTGTCTTTCGCAACTCTCCAAGACGAGGTCCCTTTACTGCTGGTCTCCTCCTTTGTTACTTCTCGTTGTTTTTTAAGCTGACGCACCTCCTCCCGCAGAGAGTCCAACTCTGTCCTCAGGGCTCCCACTAGAGTCACCAGGTCCTTCACTACAACTTCCATATTGCTATGATAATATAACAACACTCAGGAGCTCCGGTTAACACAACCTCTCACTGTGACTACACCTGACCGACTAAGTAAGAGGTAGTTGTGATTAACAGTATCAAAGGCTTTTCTTAGGTCAATGAAGAGTCCAATCGGAAACTCATTTTTGTCAAGGGCTGAGTAGATAACGTCAAGGAGACTAATGATTGCATCGTTGGTGCTCTTTTGGGACCGGAAGTCAAACTGGCAGGGGCTGAGTATGTCGAATTTTACGAGGTAGGAATAGAGCTGTTTGTAAATAATTTTTTCAAAAATTTTTGATAGAATGGGTAGGATTGGAACTTGTCTTTCCGTTTTGTTAATAAAGTATTTTATGTTTTACATTCTGATAAAAGCATTAAAGTTTAAAAATGCATCATATTAATAAATGTGAATGTTTAGGCTATTTATGAATAAAAAGAGGGGTAGAAATACCCTAAGCTACTCTATCATTTTGAGATGTATCTTAAGAACATAAGAACAAAGGCAACTGCAGAAGGCCAATTGGCCCATACGAGGCAGCTCCTATTTATAACCACCCAATCCCACTCATACTTGTCCAACCCGCGCTTGAAACAATCAAGGGACCCCACCTCCAGCACGTTACGCGGTAATTGGTTCCACAAATCAACAACCCTGTTACTGAACCAGTATTTATCCAAGTCTTTCCTATATCTAAACTTATCAAATTTATACCCATTGTTTCGTGTTCTGTCTTGTGTTGATACTTTTAATACCCTATTAATATCCCCTTTGTTATGTCCATTCACCCACTTGTAAACCTCTATCATGTCACCCCTAACTCTTCGCCTTTCCAGTGAATGCAACTTAAGCTTTGTTAATCTTTCTTCATATGAAAGATTTCTAATTTGGGGAATTAACTTAGTCATCCTACGCTGGACACGTTCAAGTGAATTTATATTCAT
The DNA here is from genome assembly GCF_040958095.1 of Procambarus clarkii. NCBI lineage: Eukaryota > Metazoa > Arthropoda > Malacostraca > Decapoda > Cambaridae > Procambarus > Procambarus clarkii. Next base: position 36,391,638 of record NC_091190.1, read on the forward strand.
TCTATAATATGGCGACCAAAACAGAACTGCATAATCTAAATGGGGCCTAACTAGAGCAAGATATAGCTTGAGAACCACACCAGGTGTCTTGTTACTAACGCTGCGATTAATAAATCCAAGTGTCCGATTTGCCTTATTACGAACATTTATGCATTGATCCTTTTGTTTTAAATTCTTACAAATCATAATTCCCAGATCCCTTTCGCAATCCGACTTCGCAATCTCAACACCATCTAGCTCGTATCTTGTAACTCTATCATCATTACCTAACCTCAGAACTTTACATTTATCAGCATTAAACTGCATCTGCCAATCCTTTGACCATTTCAAAACCCTATCTAGATCAACTTGAAGTGATAGTGAGTCCTCCTCCGAATTAATTTCCCTTCCGATTTTCGTATCATCGGCAAATTTGCAAATGTTGCTACTCAAACCTGAATCTAAATCATTTATATATATTATAAACAACAGAGGTCCCAGGACAGAGCCTTGAGGCACTCCACTTACAACATTTTCCCACTCTGACTTGATTCCATTTATACTAACTCTCTGTTTCCTTTTATATAGCCATGCCCTAATCCAGCTTAATATAGCACCCCCAATACCATGAGACTCTATCTTTTTAATCAGTCTTTCATGTGGCACTGTATCAAAAGCTTTGCTAAAGTCAAGGTACACAACATCACAATCCTTACCACTATCAACTGCCTCAACTATGCTAGAATAAAAAGATAACAAATTTGTTAAGCATGAACGGCCATTTATAAAACTATGTTGCGACTCAATTATTAATTGATGTTTTTCAAGATGAAGACGAATTTTATTTGCTATTATAGATTCGAGTAACTTTCCCACAATAGACGTTAGGCTAATTGGTCAATAGTTAGACGCAAGTGATCTATCTCCTTTCTTAAAAACTGGTATCACATTAGCATCTTTCCAAAACTCTGGCACTCTGCCTGACTCTATTGATTTATTAAATATGGTTGACAGTGGGTCACAAAGCTCCTCTTTGCATTCTTTAAGCACCCTGGCAAACACTGCATCCGGCCCTGGGGATTTGTTTGGTTTGAGTTTTACTATTTGTTTAAGAACATCCTCCCTGGTAACTGTTAAACTCGTCAACCTTTCCTCGTCCCCACCCATATAGACTTGTTCGGCTGAAGGCATATGTGGTGTTTGTGTGTTACTGAGGAAGTCTTGGTTGTAGGGTTGATGTAAAGTCATGACTTGGTTACTGACTTTAATACTTAATATGATTACATGACTAGTAGCTACCAAGCTTGGCTGGCGTCCTGTACCCTCTATTGTTTACCTCCGTCTCTCTGGCGTCCCAGCCGCCGCACATAGAAAACGGATGGTACCATTTTCTGTGAACATGACATCCCTCCTTTTTTTTTAAAAAGAATGAATACAGGATGTCTACCATGCTTGTAGCACAAAGCAAAGTTATTGACTTAAAGTAAGTTATTACCATATCAAGAGATACTGCATACATTTAACATTAATTAAGCACACAAAGAATTTAAACAACTTAATCTTTTCCACAAAGGATTTCAATGTTAAAAATACATATGCAATGTTAAACAAACATGAAAGAAACTGTAATACAAAGTTACAAAATATTGAATGAGATATCTGCATTATTCAAACAATATTAAATTTAGTTCAGCATGACAAGTAAATATTTTGCATTACATAGGAACACAATTAATCATCAAATCGTGTAGGGCGTTTAACATGGCGTTTAGGACGAGAGTCCTTAAATGCAATAACATCCCTTGATGAATTGTTTGTCGGGTTATAACTATTTTTTTCTTTTTCTTTTGCACGACTTTGCACTTCATCATTTTCTACACTAGTTGGAATCACTTTGAAATAAGCCATATTACGTGTTATACTATGATCTCTATTACTAGCTGTTACCATAGTTCCTTTTACACTAATCACTTTATATGGTTTTGTATCATACGGCATATCTAACTTTCCCTCTTTTTTCTTTTTAACGAGAACAGTGTCACCAACCTTTATGAACTGTTCCTTTGCACGTTGATCATGAGCAATTTTCATTTTGCCCTTGGCTAGTGCATCCTTCTGAGCGAGACGTTTATCCGTTACCTCGGCTGGCATGACGGGTAGTGCGATTCTCATAGGACGTCCAAATAAAAGTTCGCCAGGCGACTTGCCCAGTGTTCCATGCGGTGTTGCACGGTAGTTCCTGAGAAAAGCATACATAGCTTGTTTCCAGGATCGTCCTTCGGCATGAGCACAGCGTACCGCTTTCATGAGAGGTTGCATGAATCTCTCAACTTCTCCATTTGCTTGGGGATGTAGTGGCATCACACGGCGATGTTTGAATCCAATATGCTCAGCAAAGTTGACAAAGTCTTGTCCATTGAATGGCGGTCCATTGTCCGTCTTGACAACTTCAGGAATGCCAAAGTTTGAAAAGATCTTGTCAAGTTTCGGGATGACGGCCTTTGCAGATGTGGAATTGATGATTTCTACTTCTGGATAACGTGAGTGATCATCAATGACTACCATCAAGTACTCTCCAGTTGGTAGTGGTCCGCAGAAATCCATTGATACTTCCGTCCATGGTGCAGCAGGTAGTGGTGAAGGTTGTAGAGGTGTTGGTCTTGAAGTATCCACTGCAGCTTGGCAAGGGACACAGGCATCATGCATATCCTTTGCTTGACGATCAATGCCAGGAAACCACACCTTTTCTCGTAGCAGCTGTTTCGTCCTAACAAGACCTTGGTGTCCTTGATGTGCAAGCTTCAGAGCACGTTGCTGGAGAACAGCTGGAATCACGATACGAGTACCTCGCAGCACAGTGTCGCGTTGTTGCGTAACACTTAATTCTGTCTGGATGCGTTCAAGTGCTTTGAATGCATCTTGGTCAACTCCTGAGGGTGGGATGCGTGGAAACTTTTTCTTAGTCAATGCATCCACTGTTGCTTGCAGAGTTGGGTCCTCTAGGGTTGCAGTACGGATTTCATCAAGAGTAAGAGCTTTAGGGACTGCATCACAGGTTACAGAGTGTACATATTCCTCGGCAACTTGCTGATGCTTGGTGATGGTGAAACTGTTTGCAGGATGTCGACTGATGTAATCAGCGGGATTGCCTGCACCCGGCTTGTATTTCACCGTAAAGTTGTATGGTTGCAGACGAAGAGCCCATCTCTCAATGCGAGCTGGTGGTTTGGACTTTGGATTATTGAAGATGGTCTCCAACGGTTTGTGGTCAGTGACTATCGTGGTGAAGGGTGCACCAAGCAGATACACATTGAAGTGTTCACAGCCCCATACAAGAGCAAGAGCTTCCTTCTCTGTCTGACTGTATCGTTGCTCAACATCTGTGAGAGACGGCTGGCGTAGGCAATTACTACTCTGGAATCTGGTTGACCAGGTTTGTGTTGGGCTAAAACAGCACCTAATCCAACAGGACTAGCATCCACCGTTAACTCAGTGTCCATTGATGGATCAAAGTATGCAGCAGTTGCATTCTCTACTAGTGCATCTTTCACAGCATCAAATGCATTTTGCTCGATATCGCTCCAGTACCATGATGCGTTTTTCTTCAGGAGCTTACGTAGAGGCTTTGTAATGGTAGCAAAATCTGGAATGAAGCGAGAACAGTAGTTTGCCATTCCCAGAAAACTATGTACTTCAGTGGACGTTGAAGGAGGTGCAGCATTCTTGATATCTGCAACTTTCTTAGGATCTGGAGACAGACCTTTGTCACTAAGTACATGTCCAAAGAATTCAATTTTATGTTGATTGAACTCACACTTTGCTCGGCTTAGCGTCAAATTCTTTTCTCGTAAGCGTTGCAATGTTGCACGAAGAGCTTTGTCGTGTTCAGCTTGGGTACGGCCATAAACAATGATGTCATCAGACATGTTGTCAGCATTAGGTATGTCTTGCAATACCTGGCTGATGATGTGCTGGAATACCTCGGCAGCACTGTTAATACCAAAACTCAGGCGCTTGTACCTATACAGACCTCGATGTGTCGTAAACGTTGTGATGAAGCGACTCTCCTCATCAAGTTCAAGCTGATGATAGCCCTTGTTTAAATCTAACTTGCTGAATATAGTTGCACCATTCAAGCGGCAGATCATATCATCTACAGTCGGTGTAGGATGGCGTTCACGCATTATTGCCTTGTTGGGAACACGCATGTCCACACAAATGCGTATCTCATCTGGATTCTTCGGCTTTGGTGGAGTGACAATTGGGCTTACCCATGGTGTTGGGCCTGTTACTGGTTCAATGATATCTAGTTCCATCAGCTTATCCAGTTCGGCATCAACTTTCTTGCGAGTATGGAATGGTTGTCGGCGATGTGGTTGGGCAACTGGAATTACATCTGGGTTGATATGCAGATGTACTTTGCTATCAGTATAACAACCTATGGATTTAAATCGATCAGAAAATTCAGCAACAATAGCATCAACATTGTTTGCAGATTCCACTGCTACAGCATTAGAAAGCTGAAGTAGCCCCAATTTGGTTGAAGTCTTGTAACTGAGTAAAGACTCCTTTGCATTCCTAACAACATGGAATGTAGTAATGAGCATTGCATTCTTTGACTTAATCTCTGCAGTTAAAGTTCCAATCACTGGCAAGGCTACCTTTGAAGCATAGGCAGTGGCTTTGCCATTATAGTTCTCAAGCTTTGGGAACTGTTTTTTAAATTTTTCATAGTGGCACTCAGCAATGGTATCAATGTTTGATCCAGTGTCAATGAGAACCTTGAGACAAATACCAGCAATGTATACACATGTCTCTGGGTTGTTTGGAAGATCATTCCATTCTGTGATTGCTTGTACTCCATAAGTATAATCACATTCACTGTCATCTGAGACTGGTTGTAATGAAATGTTGTCTTGTACATTATTAACATTCTGGATATGAGGTGCAATATTGTGTTTACCACCTCGACCCCTATGACCTGATCCTCGTACAGTGCTTTTATTCATTGACTGTGGTTTCTTTAGTGCGGAACGACACATAGCACCAAAATGACCTAGTTTTCCACACTCATAGCACTTCTTACCTTGAGCAGGACAAACATTATCTTGGTGTGGGTAGTCTCCTCCACAATTGTAACATTTATTGTTGACACCCTCTGATGTGGGTCGTTGTGACTGCTTGAGCCTTGTTCCTTGACCCCAGTTGTGACGTGGTTCTCGGCTAAATTTACTGTTAGGTTTGCCATGATATCTTCTTTGATTACGATGTCTTCCCTGAACCTTACATACCTCATCACTGTTAGTAACAGTGGCAGAACCGTTATTGGCACTGCACTCCATGACACGAGCATCACGTGCAGCATCTTCCATTCGACGAGCCATATCCAGTATCTTGGTAAGAGAACTTTCATCATCAACAAGTTCTAGAGCTCTTCGACGGAGACGTGTAGATGTGCATGTTTCAATTATTTGCTGTTTGATTTCTTTGTCAACATCAGCAAACTCACAATGGGCTGCTAAACCCTGCAGACGTGTGTGGTATTGATCCACAGTTTCATTAGAGAGTTGTTTTGCTCTCCTGAAATGCATAATTTCCATTGCAGTATTTTGCCTTGGTTTGAAATGCTCTGTTAGTTTGGCTTTGGCAGTGTCATAATCTTTGGCACCACCAGTGTCTTTCAGTGTGTCAAAGATGTCACAAACTCTATCACCTGCATAATGAAGTAGAAAGGCACGCTTTCTTTCAGCACTTTTGATGTCAGAAACTATCAACAAATTTTCAAACTTTTTAAGCCATTTGACCCACCTCTGTGACAGGTTTGTCTGGTCACAGTCAGGATCAAATGCAGGAAACTGAGGTATATTTGCCATTTTTACTGAATAAATGTAACTTATCACTTAAATGTTCCTCAGAATATTAAACACTTACTGCACTGTATATGTTAGTCAAGAATTCACTGTAATTACTTTAATTTTGCAAAGCACACAAGCATTTTAATGCAAAAGTTCACAACAGTGCACAATATAGCAGCAACTGACTTCTTACCTAGCCCTTGTGTACATGTGTTGTTCCTACTCACAGCAGCAGCACAGCAGTTGGCACAGCAGTTGGTACAGCAGCAGTTGGTACAGCAGTTGGTGCAGCAGTTGGTACAGCAGTTGGTACAGCAGTCAGTTCAGTGTGATGAATTTTGTAGCACGAAGCGTCGTTTCGTAACCAAAACATCAGGTTTTGTACACATCAATGCGTCGTTTCGTACACAACGTCGGCAGATTCCTCAGTACACAGTTTCTTCAGCACAGCTTGGGTAGCACACAGCTTGGGTAGCACACAGCATTGGTTAGCACACAGCATCGTTTAGCACACAGCATTGGTTAGCACACAGCATCGGTTAGCATACAGCATCGGGTATGGCGCTCACAGCTTCTCTTCCTCCTCCAGGCAGCATGCTTCTCCCTTGTGTTTGAAACTGAACAAATACCTGCGTTCACAGTTCATCCTCGTCGCCAATGTGGTGTTTGTGTGTTACTGAGGAAGTCTTGGTTGTAGGGTTGATGTAAAGTCATGACTTGGTTACTGACTTTAATACTTAATATGATTACATGACTAGTAGCTACCAAGCTTGGCTGGCGTCCTGTACCCTCTATTGTTTACCTCCCTCTCTCTGGCGTCCCAGCCGCCGCACATAGAAAACGGATGGTACCGTATTTTCTGTGAACATGACAGCATATTGTTAAGTTCCTCTTTAGTAAATACAGATACAAAATATTTATTAAAAATACTACTCATCTCTTCATCACTATCTGTTATTTGACCTGTCTCAGTTTTTAATGGACCTATCCTTTCCCTAGTCTTAGTACGATATAACTGAAAAAACCCTTTAGGATTTGTCTTTGCTTGCCCTGCTATGCGAATTTCATAGTTTCTTTTTGCTTTCCTTATCTCTTTTTTAACATTTCTAACCAGTTGTACGAATTCCTGTTCTAAAGTGACCTCCTCATTTTTAATCCTTTTGTACCAAGCTCTCTTTTTACCTATAAGGTTCTTCAAATTCTTTGTTATCCACTTTGGGTCATTAGTATTCGATCTATTCAATTTGTATGGTATACTACGTTCCTGTGCTTTGTTTAGAATATTCTTAAATAAGTTATATATTGAATCCACATCGAAATCCCCATTTACGTCACCTATCGCTGGGTTCATGTCTCGCTCCAAGACCGGCCCACACCCCATACCCAAGACTTTCCAATCAATTTGACCCAAAAAAATTCTTAGGCTATTAAAATCAGCTTTTCGAAAATCTGGCACTTTAACAGAATTTTCTCCTACTGGTCTATTCCATTCTATGCTAAATCTGATTTCTTTGTGATCACTGTTCCCTAGCTCACTCCCTATTTCGATGTCATTAATTTGTGTTTCCCTGTTAGTTAACACTAAATCTAAAATATTATTTTCCCGTGTTGGTTCCTTAATGTGTTGCGTAAGAAAGCAATCGTCAATTAATTCTAGAAAATCTTCTGCTTCACTATTCCCTGCTTTGTTCAACCAGTTTATTCCGCTAAAATTAAAGTCACCCATGACATAAATACTGTTAGATCTAGATGCTCTAGATATTTCATCCCATAGGTGCTTTGCATCCATTCTGTCTAAATTTGGTGGCCTATATATATCTCCTATTATAATATTATTAGCTTTTTCGTTTAATTCTATCCAAATAGTTTCTGTGTGTGGCTCAGTTTTGATTCCCTCTTTGAGACTACATTTCAAATTGTCCCTAACATATATGGCTACTCCCCCTCCTCGTCTAATATATCTGTGTGAAATAGTTTAAATCCATTTATTTGATATTCAGCTAATAGTTCTCTATTTTCTACATTCATCCACGTTTCGGTAAGTGCAATAATATCTATTTTTTCTGTGCAGACAAGAGCATTTAATTCGTTAATTTTATTTTTTAGACTTCTACTGTTAGTGTAATATACCCTAAGTGAATTGTTATTTTGAGGCCCTTCTCTTTCCCTGATCATTTTGCCAATTCCTTTCTCCCACAAACACATACTTTTATTACCTCCTTCCTCCAAATCAATTCCCATACCTCTATCTACTAACAGTTTAAACCCAAACAAACACCTCTAACCACTGGTTCCAACGAGTTCGCAACAGCAACAACCCCAGCTCTCGATTGAGGCACCCCATCACGAGCATACATTTCATTTCTTCCATAGAAGTGTTCCCAGTTGTCTATGATAGATATTGCATTTGATTTGCAATATCTTTCCAGCCGGCAATTGACACCAAGTGCCCTCGATATCCATTCATTACCCACTCCCTTTCTTGGAAGAATGCCACATATGATCGGGATTCCTCCCTTGCTCCTAACTAATTCTATGGCTGTTTTATACCTCTGAATCAGTTCCTCACTCCTAACTCGACCAACATCATTTCCTCCCACGCTAATGCAAATAATGGGATTGTTCCCATTTCCAGCCATAATATCATTCATGTTGTTTATAATATCACCAATGCCAGCTCCGGGATAGCAAACCCTTAACCTGTTCCCCCTATCTCTAGCACAAAACGTTCTATCCAAATACCTTATCTGGGAATCTCCCACAACTAAGGTTTGCTTAGGTACTTCCTTTACTCTCTGAGGGGCCTGCGCTTCCTTGCTCTTCGTTGCTTTCCCTTTTGCGCGATCCGCAGTCTCACCACAGCACTCGTCCTCTAATACGGTAAATGAATTAGAAGTTGCTATGGCGTTTGAAGGCGGCTTTATCAAAGTTTTCTTAAGGCCCCTGTCTTTCACAACTCTCCAAGACGAGGTCCCTTTACTACTGGTCTCCTCCTTCGTTACTTCTCGTTGTTCTTTCAGCTGACGCACCTCCTCCCGCAGAGAGTCCAACTCTGTCCTCAGGGCTCCCACTAGAGTCACCACGTCCTTCACTACAACTTCCATATTGCTATGATAATATAACACATATAATATACAGATATACAATATTTGTTAAAAATACTACTCATCTCCTTGTCGTTATCCGTTATTTGACCTGTCTCAGTTTTTAATGGACCTATCCTTTCCCTAGTCTTAGTTCGATATAACTGAAAAAACCCTTTAGGATTTGTCTTTGCTTGCTCTGCTATGCGAACTTCATAGTTTCTTTTTGCTTTCCTAATCTCTTTTTTAACATTTCTAACCAGTTGTATGAATTCCTGTTCTAAACTGACTTCCCCATTCTTAATCCTTTTGTACCACGCTCTCTTTTTACCTATAAGGTTCTTCAAATTCTTTGTTATCCACTTTGGGTCATTAGTATTCGATCTATTCAATTTGTATGGTATACTACGTTCCTGTGCTTTGTTTAGAATATTCTTAAATAAGTTATATATTCAATCCAATGATATTTGTCTACTTGGACAAAGAGAATGGCAATGGTGGACAGTAGTAACACATTTAAGAATTATTCAATAATAAATACAAATTCGTCCTTCACCTATGGTAAAGATAAGTCTACTTGGAAGGATTCAATTTACATGAGATTAAGATTAGGATACAAATATATCTGGCAATACGGTGTTGATGTCAGTGAAAAAGATAAGGAGTGTAAATTATGTAGTATGCCGCACGCCCACACCTTAGAACATTATGTATTAGAGTGTCAACTTATTGATAACTATAGAAATAAGGAAATAAATAGTGTACCACATCAAATTGTTTGGATGTGTGATAATGGTATGATAGACAGTATACTTAGGAGCTACAAGAATTTTGCCCCAAGAGTGTAACAATTATATGCTGTACTTACTATATAAACCTGCAATGTTAAATGGGATTCTTGTAAATGTTATTTGTCTATTTGTACTCACTGAATCTGTGCGCCCCTTGAGGAACTTGAAGTAGTGGGGGGGGGGGGGGGGGGGTAGAAATAGCCTAAGGGGGCATATCGATGTAAAATTAAAAGTGGTTCAATTTGCTTATAAATGTTTTTGTGAAATGGTTATAGAAAGGGCTGCAGCTGGTCCAAGTTTCATCATCACACCCTAAACAGAAAAGGAGAAAAAAATAAACAACGAATTATGCAACGAATTTTCAAATAGTTTCAGGGAACACATGTGTCAACTAAAATCATTTCTATAACACTCAGATATTAAATTAAGCACATAATAAAGGATTCTAGTGATCAGTTTTATCAAAAAAGTGTTTAGTGCAATAATATAATTTTTCAAAGTTACCCTACTAAAAAAATATGCAATATATGATATTTATAATTTTCTATAAAATCAACACATAGACTTTGGACTAAAATGTCTACTAGAGTCTGTAGAAGCACAAACGCTACATATAAGGTGTAATTTGCATGTAAATTGATTAATAAATGAAAGCTCTGAAGTACTTTGAAGGTGTAAATTACTTTCCAGAGTAAAATAAAGATCCAAGTTCGGCCACCTGTAGCTGAGCTTGACTTCGACAGATTTCGTTCATAATTGGCACCCTTGCAGATAGGCATCCATTGAGCAAGGTGTGCAAGTTTCATGCAAATCCCTTGATAACAAACGAGAAAAAAAATTGGCAAAAAAAAAAAAAAAGAAAAAAAAAAAATTTAAATATAAATATATTGAACATACATATTACAATTATTACAAGAGTTTGTGCTTCTACAGCACATAGTAGACATTTTAGTTGACACATGTGTTCCCTGAGATTATTTGAGAATGTTGAACATTCGTTGCATAATAAGTTGTGTATTTTTTTTCTCCTTTTCTGTTTAGGGTGTGATGGTGAAACTTGGACCAGTTGCAGCCCTTTCTATAACCATTTCATAAAAAAATTTATAAGCAAATTGAACAACTTTTAATTTATAACGATTTAGAATGATATGCCCCCTTAACATGAGATTAAGATTAGGATACAAATATATCTGGCAATACGGTGTTGATGTCAGTGAAAAAGATAAGGAGTGTAAATTATGTAATATGCCGCACGCCCACACCTTAGAACATTATGTATTAGAGTGTCAACTTATTGATAACTATAGAAATAAGGAAATAAGTAGTGTACCACATCAAATTGTTTGGATGTGTGATAATGGTATGAGACAGTATTCTTAGGAGCTACAAGAATTTTGCCCCAAGAGTGTAACAATTATATGCTGTACTTACTATATAAACCTGCAATGTTAAATGGGATTCTTGTAATGTTATTTGTCTATTTGTACTCACTGAATTTGTGCGCCTCTTGAGGGACTTGAAGTAGAGGGAAGGGGGGGGGGGGTAGAAATAGCCTAAGCTACTCTATCCCTTTGAGATGTATTTCTTTCTTATCTCAATAAACATACTTGAACTTGAACTGCAAACAGACCGGAAGTAATTGTGGAAAAATCGAAGAGGGAGCCAGCATGTAGCAGTACTAATTATTCTCGTCGTTGGATCTATGGTTACGTCGTCTATTGTAACGCAAGCGGAACGAGGCGGACACTAGATGAACGACACGGGCTCCCTACAGAGTACAGTCTACTCGCCATAGAAGCGGGCCACAGCCTCCCTCGGCCCGAGGTTAACTGTACAAGGGTATACACGCATGGTGTTTACGGTCTAGTAGTCTGGTGTCATCAAGACCCTCCTGAGATGAAGTGAACCATGGTGACTGAAGATTGGGAGCCACTTGTTCTGTCAACACGCCGCCCACCTCAACGCCTTTCTGCAGCTACCTCCGTCACGAGACATCGTTGTGCGTCTAAGTCCTGCACTCCTGCGGTTCAGCTACTGGTTCAGTCGCTTCTATTAAGAGTGTTTTGTGGGCTACAAGATGAGTGATGAGTCGCGTCTCGTTAGCGAGGTTCACCCGACAGGCGGCAGCCAGTCATAGGCTGTCACTGGTCACTCAACACTCAGTTCTCGGACGACAGTCTATTGTCCTTCAGCGGTAACTGGTATGTAGTACAAGAAGATCAAGATTCTCTACAGTCAACAACTGATGGTCGTGGAACTACAATCAACTAATCGTCAGTCTTCCAACATCGATGTTTTTTGTTCATGAACAATTGTGAAACAGGAAAAGTAAATGTCATCTTTGCTCTATAATATTAACGTAATGCTTATGAATACCTAGGAACATGAGTTTGAAATAATAGTGATTAAATGTTGAAACCAAGAAAATAAGTTACTAGAATTCTGGAGGGAAATATGGAAATTTTGGTTAAATAACATTGTCTAATGAAAATCTATTGTACGGTATCTAGAACAACAGGTACTTGGAAAATTGTTGTCATGTCCTGTTCTGTGCTTTGAGAGCAAGAGGGGCGAACTAAAGAAACAATTAACACTTAAGTGATAGTGTGAACACCCTTATGCTGTAATTTCAGCTAGAACTGTGATATTAGTAGTATTCATAAATAAATGATATATTGTGTTTGATTGTTTAATCTTAGGGAAGGTCATGTGGGCCTTAGATTTTTGAAGAAAAGGACGAGTGGAACACCTGGATGAACTTTGAGGAGTTCAGTGTTCCTCTCCTGAAAGACTGAGATTTCAATCTGTGTTTAAATTAGTGTTCTAGATGGAACACGTGTATGGCTAAGGAAGAGCCAATGATCTTTGCTAGCTTTGCTGAAGGATTAAGGATATTGTATTTAGTTATATCAGTTCAGGGATAGGATGTTTTTTTCTCAGATGTATTGGGCTGTCAACAGCATAGTCGGGATTCATATCCCTGGATTTTTCAATTTTGTATTTGTGATTATTACTAGACAACCTGCTGGTCGTCACTGATAATTAGATAGAATAGTTTTTGTTATTTTTGGAAGCTCTGGTTCAGATTGTTGATTATAGAGTAAGGAATTGGGATAAGAAACTGCGTGTTAAATAGTTTAACACAAAGTTTCTTAAATACTTGAGCGAGGGAGTTGTAACAGTAATACAAGAAAGTATCTTACTGAAGTCAAATGCTTCTTTGGTAACATACAAGACTTATTCTCTGTTCTCAAGATGTAACATTAAAAGTTGGTAGTGACCCGACTTGCTAGGGAAGGCCCCCTCCCCCACCAGAGGGATGTGAGCTCATAGTGTAGGAAACGGGGACGCCACCCCCACCCCCCCCGTGTCGAGTCGTCAAACTAGGAGAATTATGAAAGATATTTCAGAATTAGGAGGAATTATCAATCATGGTTAAGCACTTATGTTAAAATTAACGTCAATTGAGAACAGAGAATAAGTCTTGTATGTTACCTAAGAAGCATTTGACTTCAGTAAGATTTTAACCAAAAAGTACCTAACTTCATCTTCTTAGTTTCCTACACTGAGCTTTAAATTTGCTCTGTACCTAGTGGTACCCAATCTCCTAATTTTTATGTAATATCAAACAACCTTATCATTGTGTTCATTGCTGTCTTCTTTTATGTGCTAGCCATATGCTGTATTGTGACTACCAATTTTTGTCAACTACCATTCAAGCTGTCATTGCAATCAATCTTATATTGTTTCTGCTGTATTGTGCCTACCAATTTGTTGTCAACTACCATTTTAAGCTGTCTTTGCAATCAATCATAGCTACCTATGTGCTTTAATATACTGTACCTATAATTTTCTCTCATCTTTTTTTTTTTCATTCCATGTAATCTGTTATCATTTTTTTGTCTATAAATTTTGCAAGTATTTACCTCCTTAAAATTTTCTTAGATTAAGGACCTGCCCGAAACGCTGCGCGTGCTAGTGGCTTTACAAGACTGTAATTACCATAATTGTATCCTCACATTCCTTATGTACATTCTTGTATATGCATAAATAAATAAATAAATAAACAAGAGCAAATAAAAGAAAACAGTTACCTTAACTATTGAAGATGCAGCAGGAGTTTGTGGATAAGCCAGCAGCAGTCCCTCTCGACACGGTTTTAAAATGGCGGCGACTACCACAACATGCAACGAGCCTAAAGAATGTCCAGCGCTAGCATTATCTAAACGCTATTATATATTATCAAGCAATACGGAAATCTAAAATAAAAAAAATGATACAAATAATTGTATTAAATATTTATTTGCAATTACAATACCTCGGGAATATATTTTTGCGTTAGCAAAACATATTAAGTTCGTATTTAGTTTAACTCATTTAAATTCTTTACAAATAATAACCTGATTTTACCTGATGGCCACTAACATTAATGTTTTATGATGATACATTTCATACCCTTATTATTTCGATTTCTTTCTTTATTATGCACCCCATACCCATCCCGTGGGCGGTGGTGTAAAGGATTACAGAGGCACATAATGGTTTCAGGAACTGAACTCTCTAGTTTGTTTAGCTAAGCAAATAACAATTTTTGACGCTAGTTACAAAATTATTAATGTTATATATACATGTACACACTCTCATACATACATGTACATATATATATATATACGTATACATATATACATACACATACATATTTATAATCACCCACACAAATACACACATCAATAATCTCTGTGTCACTTATTTTATACATGTTCTTGTAGAACATTCTATTGCGAACACATTGGGCGCTGCCCAATAAACTCGCCCCTAGGGGCAAAATTATTTTATTTTTTTTAATCTTGGTGGAACATAAAATGACCGCCTGTGTTTATGCTGTCGTCAGATGGCGCTGTGACGTCACAGATGAGGGAAGCACGTACTGCGCATTAATGCCTCGATCCCTCGTTATTTATTTATTTTATTTATTTATATATATACAAGAACGTACATTGGGGGTTAAGAGACAACATAGAGCTTAAGTTAGAATTATAATCTTGTAAAACCACTAGCTTGCATATAGCGTTTCGGGCAAGTCCTTAAGCTAATCTTTGAGCAAATTCTTAAACAAAGTTTTAGAGAAATAATTAAATGTAAAATTGATAAAAAGTGTTTAACAGGTACATTACAGCTTTACTTTACAAGTACAGATGATTTTAAGTAGGATAATTACAGTAAAATTGTCAAAAAATTGTTTACAGGTACGATGCAAGAATTTTCGACACAAAAGCAGATCAGAACAATACACAATAATAACAATACACAATAATGAACAAGGAATCCTAAGTACAATTAGGAAAACATCTCAGGGTTATACATTGGATTACTGAAGCACAATATGAGGATCATTACAAATAGTAATGCAGTAGAATATGCACTCATATTCTATTATTAAGTTAATATTAAGTTCCTTCCTCATGTTAAGTATCTTTGTGGTACTTGTCACCCTTAACATTGACAAAACCTTTTATATTCTGTTTGGCAATAAATCCTCTAATCAAATAAATCTCAAAATAAACAATACCCAAATTTGTAACAAATTAGATGGCAAATTCCTTGGCATTCTCATTGACCACAAGCTTAATTTCCAGGGACACATTCTAAACATATCAAAAAAAGTTTCAAAAACTGTGGGCATTCTTTCTAAGATCAGATATTATGTACCACGCCCTGCCCTGGTGACTCTCTATTACTCCCTTATCTATCCATATCTCAACTATGGTATTTGTGCTTGGGGCTCTACTACCCAAAATCACTTACGTCCTCTAATTACTCAACACAAAGCTGCTATTAGGACAATATCCAATTCTGGCCCCAGACATCACTCGGTACCCCTACTTAAATCTCTGAATATGTTAGACATTAAGTCACTGCACATTCTCTCATGTGTATTATACATATATAAAACGCTAAACTATAATGCCAATCCTGATCTCAAAAGCTTCATAGAAGGTTGTATCAGTTGTGTCATGTACCCATGAGCATCACACCAGAAATAAATACAGTTTTGATATTCCTAGAGTACGACTTAATCAAACTAGAAATGCTCTACAAATCAAGGGGCCCAGAATGTGGAATGACCTTCCCAACCATGTTAAAGACTGTACCTCTCTCAACCAGTTTAAGTTAAAAGCGAAGCTATACCTAATAAATTCCCTGTAACCTACCTTACAGGTAGGTTACAGGGAATTGTCAACCAATGTCTGTTTTTTTCTTTAAAGAGCGCTGTTTGTCGACATAATTGTATTTGTGCTGCTTTTTCATCTATGTTTTCATTTCTTGTTTTCATTCTACTCATTATGCTCAATTAGTATTAAGCTTGTCATTTAAGTTTATCATGCCCGAAACGCTTTGCGTAATAGTGGCTTTAGGCATTGTATGTACTAGCTATACCTATAAGTTAAACAATCCTTGTAAATATTTATTGTATGTATGTACCTTACCTAAATAAAATTGTATTGTTGTATTGTAAATTGTACTAGGGACATCCAAGGATTATCTTCAAGGCTTCGTTCTGCAAGTTTTCAAGCCCTTTAAGCTTTCTTTCAGTCATCAAGGCAAGCAGAGATGCAACATAATCCACTAAAGATCTGATGTATGCAAGGTACATCATTTTGACAATTGTGACATTGGCACCATAGCCTGAGTGATAACCTGCAACATCTCCAAGAGGGCTTATGGAGCCTCTCATTATACTGACGACAGAGTCTGAATACAACAGGACAATACAAGTCCAAGGTATTTGAATCTGTTAACATAGTCAAGCTGGGAGCCATCAGACAGTTGCATCTTGCGAACAGCTCCTCCCTGCCTGGGTGGACACCCGTTTAGTATCTTTGTTTTCTCTGCTGAGATATGACTAAACTAATTTTTGTCAAGGGCAGAGTAAATTATATCAAGGAGACTAATAATTGCATTGTTGGTACTCTTTTGAGAGCGGAAGCCAAACTGACAGGGGCTAAGAATGTCGAATTTTACGAGATAGGAGTAGAGCTGTTTGTAGATAATTTTTTCAAATATTTTTGATAGTATGGGTAGGTTCGATATTGGTCTGTAGTTGTTTATGTCTGACGGATTACCTCCTTTATGAACTGGCGTTACTCTTGCGTTTTTAAGGATATCAGGGAAGGTATGACACTCAAGGGATTTGTTGAACAGCAGAGCTATAGGTGGTGCAAGGGCATGGGAGGTGCTCTTGTATACAATGGATGGGATTTCACTGATGTTCCCAGCTTTGGTTTTTAGTGAGTGTATGATGGACACAACATCTGCTGGGCTGACTGGTGAGAAGAGAAGAGAGTTTGGATAGCTGCCTGAGAGATATGTGTTGATATGTGTCTGAGTCTGTGGGATTTTACTTGCAAGGTTAGCACCAATCGATGAAAAGAAGCTATTAAATTCATTCGCCATTTCTAAGTCAGATGACAGTGTAAGGCCATCCTTAGAGAGTGTTATCTGGTTGTGGGAGTGTTGTTTAGTTCCCAGGATGTTAGAGATGGTATTCCATGTGCTTTTCATGTTGCCTTTTGCTTCTTTGAATCTAGTCTCATAGTATGAAAGTTTTGCTTTTCTTATGATACTGGTAAGCACTGATGAGTACCTTTTAACTACTTCCATTGGAATTAGGCCACTCCTAAATTTCTTTTCGTATTCATGTTTTTTGTTGATTGATTTAATTATGCCACTTGTGAGCCACGGGTTATTTTTTCTTTTATCAGTTACTTGTTTGGTAAGGAGGGGACAGTGAGTGTTGTAGAGGCTTAGAGTTTTGGAGAGAAAAAGGTTAGTTGATGAGTTTATATCCTGTGAATTATTAAATTCAGATTCCCAGTTAATATTGTGAAGTGCATTAGAGAGATTGCCTAAAGCTGATTCACTATGTAGCCTGAATGAAAGTTTCTTGGTTTCTGGTGGTGATGTGTCAATGTTTGCTATGAGGAAAGTAGGATAGTGGTCAGTTGTTCTGTCATAAATTACCCCAGATGTAAGGGGAGCTGTTATATTAGTCCAAAGGTGATCCAGGGTAGTGGCAGATGTTTGAGTGACTCGGGTGGGCTTGGTGATTGTGGGGATTAGCATACAGGAGTGCATGCTGTTACGGAAATAGTCAACTTGAGGGTTGTTTTCAACATTCAATAAAGAAATTCTGGAGGGCTTCTGTGCAAGGGTTAGGATGAGCTAGCCTAAGCATTTTTATACCAATTTGACAGTTATTTTCAGTAACACGATAAACAACGCTCGGAATATTAAGTTCCTTTCTTATATTAAGTATCTTTGTGGTACGAAGGCACCCAAGGATTATCCTCACGGCTTCGTTCTGCAATTTTTCAAGCCCTCCAAGCTTTCTTTCAGGATGCCTTAAAGTTAGTTTAGTTCATTTATTATGCACCCCATACCCATCTTGTGGGCGGTAGTGGAAAGGGTTACAGAGGCACATAATGGGCTCAGGGACTGAACCCCACAATTCATTTAGCTAAGCAAGTTACAATCTTGATGAGCTAGTTACAAAATTCAGTATAAGTCGTCACATCAACAATGGGTTCGAGATCGATCACAAGTACAGTTTCTAAATTAAGCAACTGACATATGTGGAGAGCTAGTGTCACAATTGATATGTTTGTCCTGCACACCGCCCCCCATCCAGTGGGCAGCGGTGGATAGGTTACAATCGCTTTGTTACTACTTACAGTTAGCAAACTGGGAATATTTGGCTAAAATTTCTGGTACCAGATCATTTTGAATGAAATATTGACACATCGTTGGTACATTGGTTATAGAATTGTCTCTGAATTCACTATCACATAGTGACGGAGGGTGTGCGAATAATTTTGTTGACAGTTAACATTTGGTCAGGTCTACATCGGCAGATAATGAGAATTCCCAGAAATACTTGTAACCGAGTCTAAGCCGAGCAGTAGTAACATCTAGAAGTCTGCTGATTTTATTGGATGAACCGTAGATGTGTCGCTCCTCTTGCATAATAGTATTGAACGAAAGTTAATCTCCCCAAACACTTTCGCGTTTTGGGCAAGTTACCCCTCCACTCTCTCCATTTTTTTTTGGACATTCCCTGGTAGTGAGCGGAAATACTGAAAAGTGTATACTCTTTTCAACTTTGTCACCTTAATTCTCGTCCTATGTCTTTCATTTTGGTATCAATGCGTTTGCAATAGAATTCCCAACAGAACTATGTGCATATAATGTCAAAGACAGCAGCGCGCTCCACCCGCCGACAAGATGAATGTAGGCCAAGGGTACCAGAAAAAGAAAGCTGAGCCACCCTCAGGCAACTCTCATTACATTAGAGAGCGTGATAATACTGAAAAGTGTATACCCTTTTCAACTTTGTTACCTCAATTCTCATCCTAGGTTTTTCAATTTAGCATCAATGTGTTCGCAGTAGAATTCTCTACAGGACTAAAGGCATATAAACTCCAAAAGCCCGGCTTACCATCCGCAACAAACAGAGAAAGCGAGAGCGTGTTACCAGGGAGCACACAAGAGCGATAAAATGTATACACTCTTTTCATTCTGGTCACCTCAATTGTCATCCTAGGTCTTTCATTTTGGTATCAATGTGTTTGCAATAGAATTTCCAACCGGAATATATGCATGAAATGTAAAAAACAGCAGCGTGCTCCACCCGCTGACGTGATGAAAGCACGGCGGACCATCCGCACAAAACAGAGAAAGCGAGAGAAAGTAACCCGGGAGCACTCTAGTGCAATGTAATGTCAACACTCTTTTCACTTTGGTTACCTCAATTCTCGTCATATGTCTTTCATTTTGGTATCAATGTGTTCACAATTGTATCTGCTGGCATTTTACCCTTTGCTGGGATCTGAAGGGTTTTAGGCTCACCACGATGCAATCTGATAGTACCACACGTGTATATACCTATCTTCAAGCAGCAATTCACTCATTCAAACCGACTTATAATAGTTATCCATATATAAATAGTAATCTTTGTTCTACCTGTTAACCTGTCATATGAAGAAAGATTGTCAAAGCTTATATTACATTCTCTAGAAAAGCAAAGAATTAGGAGTGACATATGGTAGAGGTGCACAATGGGATGAATGGACATAACAAAGGGGACATTAATGGGGTATTAAAAGTAGCAACACAAGACAGAAATCGAAACAAAGTGTAAAAATTGGAAAAATTTAGATTTAGGAAAGAACTGCATGGGTAAATACACTGGGTTTGTACCTTAAGGTTCATGTATGCAATATTACAGAGTTCCAATTAACTCCCATGCATGCTGTTAATTTATGTTATGTTCATGTTTTTTATGTTAAAATGTTTTTGTTGATTTGTTTGTATATTTTCATAAGTAAAGCATGCTTACCGTCTTATTCCAAGTTTTATGATAACTTTACAAGGTTTAAAACATAAAGTTCAATATATATTCTGGTTTTCACACAGGAATTATACGTTAATATAACATCATAATAACGTAATGATGTCGTGTAAATAACGTTATACTGACGTCATATAAATGTTATATTTAAGTTATAAGAACGTAAACTGGATAGCTTTACAGAAAGTAAACAAAAAAAAACTAAATGTTGACTGAAAATTATTTATTCTTAAATATAAAGCATGAAAACATTATAATTCCATAGCATTTACTATTATTTTTAAATTTTTACATAAATCTTAAAAAACTGTGTCTCAAGAATATATGTTTTTAGTTATATCCTTTGGTTTTAAGAATGTCAGATATACGTATTTATGTCAAAAGTTACAGTATTACCTTTGTGGCACCATTTAAAAACGTCCACAAACGTTCTGTGTTTGCTGGGAAATTGGTAGGCACAATACAGCAGAAACAATATAAGATTGATTGCAATGGCAGCTTGAATGGTAGTTGACAAAAATTGGTAGTCACAATACAGCATATGGCTAGCACATAGAAGAAGACAGCAATGAACACAATGATAAGGTTGTTTGATATTACATAAAAATTAGGATATTGGGTAACACTAGGTACAGAGCAAATTTAAAGCTCAGTGTAGGAAACTAAGAAGATGAAGTTAGGTACTTTTTGGTTTTGCTTTTAAATAAGGCAAAAGTTTTACAGTTTTTCAATTCACTAGGGAGTGAGTTCCATAGACTAGGTCCCTTAATTTGCATAGAGTGTTTACACAGATTAAGTTTGACCCTGGGGATATCAAAGAGATATTTATTTCTGGTGTGGTGATAATGGGTCCTATTACATCTGTCCAGGGAGAGTTTCAGAGCATGGTTTGCATTTAAGAACAGGGTTTTGTAAATGTAGTTGACACAAGAGAATGTACGATCATCCAGTTTTCAAACTGAGAATCAAGCGAACCACGCGAACCTTCATCAACAACAACAAGAAATAACCCTTCTCCGCGAGGATATAAGAAACTATAAGGCTAGCCAAGATCAACTCCAGCATGACTTGAATGATCTCCGTGAGGAAAACATGCGTCTGAAAACTGATGAAGCCATAAAAAAAACAGGAGGAAGCTCTCAACAAAATGACTGCATGTTTCAGTACATTATCCGCCCAACATTCCATCTCCCAGGATGAACAAGATCAGCAAAAGCTGCTCGACTCTGTTGTTGTGTCGTCCCAAGATATTCCTGGGGAACGTGAAGATGATTCAATTTTTTTCTTTATTATGCATCCCATACCCATCCCGTGGTGTGAAGGATTACAGAGGCACATAATCGGTTCAGGAACTGAACCCTCTAGTTCGTTTAGCTAAGCAAATAACAATCTTTTGACACTAGTTACAAAATTAATAATGTTATAATACATGTACACATACTCATGCATACATGTACATATACATGTATGTCGGGGGTCTCGTAGCCTGGTGGATAGCGCGCAGGACTCGTAATTCTGTGGCGCGGGTCCGATTCCCGCACGAGGCAGAAACAAATGGGCAAAGTTTTTCCACCCTGAATGCCCCTGTTACTTAGCAGTAAATAGGTACCTGGGAGTTAGTCAGCTGTCATGGGCTGCTTCCTGGTGTGTGTGTGTGTGTGTGTGTGTGTGGTGTGGAAAAAAAAAGTAGTTAGTAAACAGTTGATTGACAGTTGAGAGGCGGGCCGAAAGAGCAAAGCTCAAACCCCGCAAACACAACTAGGTGAATACATACGTATACATATATACATACTCATACATATTTAATCACTCACATAAATACACACATCAATAATCTTTTGTGTCACAAGTGATTCAACAAAAGGCTCACAACAGTCACTATACAAGGTACTTTACATCTATGGTGAGTCACACAGTTACTAGTCTTGCTGCACACCCACCCAACTGGGCGGCAGCTTTACAGTCATGTGCGTGCATTACCTACAGTAAGCAAACTCGCTAAGATTTACTTCGCTAAGATTTCGGGCAGCACATCATTATGAATGAAGTACTTACACATTTCTTGGGCACTATTGATGGTATTATCTCTAAATTCCGCAATTTTTTCACATTCCATTATATAATGACGCAAAGTATGCGAAATAGTTCTGTTGACAGAGTTTACATTTAGTCAAATCTACATCAGCAGATGTTACAAACTGCCAGAGGTACTTGTAGCCGAGCCTAAGCCTAGCAGTGGTAACATCTAGAAGTCTGCTAACATTATTGGATGACCCATAGACGTGCGGTTCTTCATGCATAATAGAATGATGATAGATGGAGTAACTGGTGTGAATTTCACTTTGCCTCAAATCTCCGAAATTTAGTTGATGTTCCTGGGATATTGCTGCCCTCAGGCTGCTCAAAGGAAGTCCAAATTGGTAGTCAATTCCCTCTTTACGAGCAAAAGTCTTGGCTAACTCATCAGTTCTATCATGCATTAGGAGACCAATATGGGACGGAATCCATAGGAGACAAACTCGGACTCCATCATTGATTATTTCATTATATCTGTGTCTAGCTTCAGAGATAACCACGTCACAGTTATGCCTCAAGACACTTACAGAGACAACTAGTGAGGGAGATTGGGCGAAAAGCACTCTGCTGGTTTGGTTTAGGAATGGAATAATAAGACTGTTGGTCCATGACTTTGGAAGCTCCCCAGTTACATAGCTCATATTATACAATTCAAGCAAGGGATTCCCTGGAACTAGCAGAAGCATACACAGTATGCCGTAAGTAACTCCATCCTCCCCGGGTGATATGTAGCTTTGCCGAAGCTAGACATACATATATGCATAAATGCGCTATTTCACCATCCCTCTAATTAAAAGCAAAAGTGTGTGCGTTGGTTGGTAAGTGTAACATCTAATATATGGTCACTTTGTATATTTATATATCTGCTCAATAATATTAACTATCAGTTGTTTGTTCTTCTATTTGTTCTAGTTCTTTCAATATTACTATAATTGGTTAAATATTTTTTTAAGTTCCTCATTGTATCCAACACCATATTTTCGGATTTTTAAAACTGTCGATTATTATCTATTTTTTACCTATTGTTCACTTAGATGTTAAATGAAACTGGTAACATCTATACACTCGAGGGATAAATGTGAGGGTTCATGTCACAGCCATACAGTTTATATGCGAAAGGTCTGTGGTCGCTGACATACATATTAATTAGTAGGTACAGAGATTGCATATTCAATTTATTTGATTTGTTTAAAATTACACATTTAGAGAACAAGTTTATTTCATTTTCCTTAATTTTTTGTTAATAAATAACATTGTCGTACTCTGTTTAATTATCTCATTATATTTAACTCCATTTTGTTCATTATAAATTAAAATTTAAATATAGAAAGTTTACATATTGTATGTAAGTTCTCACTGCAGGAAAGTTTCTTACTTGTTTATCTTATGACATCTGCAACATTAACTATAGAACTGTAATTACAAGTTATGAGTATTTTATATTAACCCATCTAACACCATCCGCCTTATGGATGGAAGATTTGGCTGTAATAAATGAAGGCCAGTTAGTCAACGCTGTCCAAAGATTGGTATTACAATGGCTAATTAGTGATCACTTTCCCATATAAAGTACATACATCCCTATAAGGTAATAACCATTGGTAAAACTTTTATCCTGGGTAAAATAACTTATTTACATTAATGATGTAAGTTAACAATGCACTGTACTGGTTTGATTAACATGGCTTGAAGGTTAACATCCTGAGAATAACCTTGTATATTAAACTTAGTAAGTGTAACAAGGGTAAATGTAATAATGTGTAACTTCCAGAGAATAAGTCTAACAATGGGGCTATTACATTTTACATTAGTAAAAGTGCTACCTTGGGTAAAATGACAGTGTAATACTGTAACATTCTATGCAGTTAACATTTAATTGCCGGGAAAGGGGGGCGCCAGACGCCCCCCCCCCCTGATAGATTAAGCACTTGCCCAAAACTATGTGGCTTTACAATAATTGTAAGAACACCACTGTTATGTACTTTGACAAATCCAATGTACCTTCTTATATATAACACAAACAAATAGATAGTAATTTCTTCGGAAGAACAATATTGGATGAGAAGGGAGGATAGTAATTTACAGGATCCCCGGGATCCTCATGAAATGAATTGTTTGTGTATTTGCTATTTGTATCCATAGGCTAAAGCTGTTAGCTCTTGGATTCTGCCTTTCTAACCCTCTGCTGTCTAATGTATTGACTCCAGACCTAATTTTCTCTCTTATCTAGTATTACACACACACATTCCCAGGATAAAGATTCAGAGAATCTAATTCCTTTTACATCACTAATCTGATGTCTTTCTGCTCACTTAGAAAGTCCTCTGTCATATATGGTGAAATAAACCCATCTGGCCTTGTTGCTTCTATTGATAATAACTTTAGTCTCCACAAACATGTGTGCTTGGGTAACATTTAAGAGACATTCTTAATGGTTCAACTATAGACGAATGTGATAGAAATGCTACTGGATTTTTGTGGTCTCAATTCTTACCTGATCTGAAATGTTAATTAAAATGTTTTACTGGTACAGTAGTAGTTCTGCTTAGAGCTAGCTATACGCTACTAATTTCAATTGAATACTTTAGTTCTAAAACATATTTTCATGTACTCAAAAGATCTTGAATTTATCAAGCGAGGAGTGAATGTAAATAATCTTCAAGGAATGAGTATGGGGTGCAAAATAAATTACTAATCACAGGATATGACACAATGATATGCGTGCTCTACTTTGGGGAAAATAAAATACATGATTATTTTCAGAATATATACTTTAATGACAAATATTTGAAAAGATATTTAAAGTTGAAATATTTATCTTTAAAAAAGATAAAACCTCCTTGCATTACACAAGTATTGATGAAATATGACATATTTACAGACTATAATGATAGCATTGAATGTAGTGTTCATGTGTCCGGATACCGGCGATTATGTAATATTATTTATTTAAAAATATAATGCCTTTCACATAAATTATATATATTACTTGAAATGTAGCTACAGTAATGTCTACATCTCTGCCTTTCTTCTGACATATAAATCTTGAAGGTTAATTAGCATATATATGCATGTTAATTAGACAATTGATTTGCTCGTGTGTAGCTCTCCACACACCCAGAGCGGGTCCATGTATTTTCCCAAAGCTATATCCATAGTTACCTAGTGCTACTCCGGCCTTCTAGCATTACACAAGTAATGAAGATATATGACATATTTACCCCCTATAATGATGTTATTGAATGTATATCACACCACACACACACCCAGAGCGAGTCCATGTATAGCGAACGCATACCAGCGAATAATCATCAGCATCTATATAACAAAACTATTGTCCCATGGAGTTAATTTCACTTCCAGACACCTATTTTTCAATACAATATCAATATTTTCTGGCTATTTATGCTAAATATTATTGTAACTATGCATTATTGTAGTTTATACCATTATTTCAATTTGTGACGACGTGTGTACAAGAGGCTGATATGCCAGCAAACACTCTCCAGGCAACAATCTGTCTTGGATAAGTCGCTCCACAACATTGACGCTTGGATCGTCGACTTGATTTGGCGTCACCTGCTCTTTATTTTCGTCTAATTTCTTTATAAAAAGATACTTTTTTGGATTAAAATTATTTTTTCATATTGTATGTTCAGTACCAACATTGTAATGAGTAAATATATCATATTTATTCATTACTAACGTATTGCCAGGAAGTTTTCTGAAGCGTGTGTAGCATGTGCTAGTTTTTGGTAATTAGACGGACCGGCAATAAAAATGATGGAAAGTTTCTTGGCATATTCCTAGACAAGAGACTCAACTTCAGCACCCACATACAACACACAACTAAGAAAGTCTCTAAAACAGTTGGTATACTCTCCAAAATCAGATATTATGTACCTAACTCTGCTCTCATCTCTCTATATTATGCACTAATCTATCCCTATCTCAACTATGGTATCTGTGCATGGGGTTCAACCACTGCAAACCACCTCAAGTCCATCACCCAGCAAAAATCTGCTATCAGAATAATATCAAATTCTGCTTTCAGACAACACACAACCCCCTTGTTTAACTCCCTAAACATAATCTCACTCCACAAATTCTCTTGTGTCAACTACGTTTACAAAACCCTGTTCTTAAATGCAAATCCTTGTCTGAAACTCTTCCTGGACAGATGTAATAGGACCCATTATCACCACACCAGAAATAAATATCTCTTTGATATCCCCAGAGTTAAACTTAATCTGTGTAAACACTCTATGCAAATAAAGGGACCCAGTTTATGGAACTCACTCCCTACTGAATTGAAAAGCTGTCCAACTTTTACATCATTCAAAATCAATACTAAAAAGTACCTAATTTCATCTTCATAGTTTTTCACTTTTTGCCTTAAAATTGCACTGTATCTATTGCTACCCAATCTCCCAACCTTTATGTTCCCAATTTGAACATCTTTACCATTGTGATCATTGCTGTCTTCTTATATGTGCTGCCAATCTGCTGTATGGTGTTTATAAATCTTGTTATCTGTATCTTTTGCTACCCAGTCTCCCAATCTTTATGTACCCAATCTGAACATCTTTACCATTGTGATCATTGCTGTCTTCTTATATGTGCTGTCAATCTGCTGTATGGTGTCTATTAATCTTGTTTAAATTACTAATCAAGCTGTCAATGTAATCAATCAGAGCTTTAATATAGCAATGTGCTTTAATATACTTACTAAGCTCTCTCATCTCATTTTTCTCTTGCAATGTATCTTTATCATTTATCAATTCTGATAGAAATTACCTACTTAAAATTATCTGCTAGATTAAGGACCTGCCCGAAACGCTGCGCGTACTAGTGGCTTTACAAGAATGTAAATACTGTACTATCCAATGTATTCTCACAAACCCAATGTACCTTCTTGTATATATATAAATAAATAAATAAATAAAAGAACAATATAATAAAATATCTTCAGACCTTTACTTTTTCATTGTGATGTGTATTTCTCAAACAAAACATAATTACCTCTGAAGGACATCCAACTGACATTGTGATAGCACACTGTTAGATTAAAAGTAAGTTAATATACTATTATGTGCCTCATTATCCCTCCACATTCTCTTAATTATCTTTCACACTCAAAGTGTTTAGCCTATTATCTGCATGTATCATCTTGTGCTTCTTCATTTGTCCAAGCCGAATGAATCTCTTCCCACACTCTGGACACTCATGTGGTTTGTCCCTTGAATGCACTAACATATGAGTCTTCATAGTTCCACGCTCACTGAATCTATTCCCACACTCTGGACACTCGTGAGGTTTCTCACCTGAATGCACTAACATGTGCTTTATTATAGTTCCACGTTCTCTAAATTTTTTGCCACACTCGTCACATTGAAAAGGTCTCTCATCCGCATGCACCATCCGGTGAGTATTCATACGTCCACGCTGAGTGAATCTCTTCCCACACTCTGGACATTCGTGAGGTTTGTCACCTGAATGCACTAACATATGAGTTTTCATACTTCCATGACGACTGAATCTCTTCCCACACACTGGACACTCATGAGGTTTATCACCTGAATGCACTAACATGTGAGACTTCATATCTCCAAGACAAATGAATCTCTTTCCACATTCTTGACACTCATGAGATTTGTCACCGGAATGCACTAACATGTGACGCTTCATATCTCCAAGACGACTGAATCTCTTCCCACACTCTGGACATTCATGAGATTTGTCACCTGAATGCACTAACATGTGACGCTTCACATGTTCAAGACGAATGAATCTCTTCCCACACTCTGGACACTCATGTGGTTTGTCCCTTGAATGCACTAACATTTGAGTCTTCATAGTTCCACGCTCTCTGAATCTCTTCCCACATTCTGGACACTCGTGAGGATTCTCACCTGAATGCACTAACATGTGCTTAATTATAATTCCACGTTCTCTAAATTTTTTGCCACACTCAACACATTGAAAAGGTCTCTCATCCACATGCACCATCCTGTGAGTCTTCATACTTCCAAGATGACGAAATCTCTTCCCACACTCTGGACACTCGTGCAGTTTGTCACCTGAATGCACTAGCATATGAGTCTTCACATGTGAAGGACAGGTGAATACCTTCGAACACTGTGGACACTGGTGAGGCTTCATCTTCTTTATGACAGGTGCAGTTTGTGTGAAGGTTTTCTCTCCCGGATGTTGGGAGAAGCGTCAAGGCTTGAGTATTGTTTCTTAGAGCTGTCTTAGACAGCTCTAAGAAACACTTGAAATTTCTTAGACTTGATGTGAGCACTTGGCGGTCAATGGTGGTGCTTCTTCTTTATGATAGGTGCAGTTTGTGTCAAGGTTTTCCCTTAATGCTCGTGCTGGACATCACCGGCTGTGGCGCTGCTAAAATGTCATGGTTGTTTACCTTCTCATCACCTAAGGGTTCCAATGTTTTTGTCTGGTTCCACATATCATTTTTCCTGCTTCTTATTTTTGTTTATAACTGGTCATTAAAATTAAGACTTGGATTTATCCTTTTGTTTTTCAATCAAAGAATGTACTTGGAATTGTTTCTTTAAACATAATGCTACACGATTTTGCTTTTTGAAGGAAACAGCTCTCCCATAGTGAATGTGTTCCGAACCATAATGAATCTGACCCAAGTATCAGTTGGGTTAACCCAAGTATCGCGTTTCCAAAATGGTCGCCCATGTTGGAATAGTCGAACGCCGAAAAAATATGGTTGAAAACATCTTGATAACTTAAATTATTTATTTGTCAGAAGAAAGACAGAAATGGGAGCAATATATAAAACCTTTACCAGACAAATATTTTTTAAAAATTAAAAATTGAAATTCAAAGGTTTATTTAGGTAAAATACATACATACAATGCTAGCACATTCAATATATTAAGTAAAACCAAAGATATTTGTAGTTGTATAAAAGTGGCAGTTTAGACACTGCGTACATTGACAACGTGAAATTGAAATTGAAATAAGTTTATTGACGTAAAATACACACAAAGAGATGAAGTAGCTCAAGCTATTCTCACCCCGTTCAGCACATCGTGCTAATACGTACATAGATACATATCACAAACAATAAACATATTAGCAAACATTCTGAGAGATAAACATATACATTTCCTCCTTTACACAACCAGTATGGTATCAGACGTACACATAAATACTTTTATGACCTAGGTATACTGTATACACAATTTGCTAGAGACATGCAGATAATTCAACAAAAAAATTAGTTTTGGTGCAAAATACTTATACCTCTCAAAAATAGCATCAACCTTTCCGTTCTGACACATCCAGGCTATTTGTTCGGGAACAGTCCTTATCTCAGTGTTTCTATATACATTATTAAACGGGCAATCAAGAACATAATGAGCTATGGAGCTATGGTGTGAGACCTTAACATACCACATAGTTTACACTTCGTGTCATTATCATGAACACCTATCCCATATTCCCAGTAATATTTGTACCCAAGCCTGAGCCGCATATGTACACAGAGTCACTCCAAGCATTTCTCCTTTTACCATAAGTGAAATGGGTGTTTTGACTCACATACATGTAGTGTTGCATGGTTTGACTTCTCTCATATATTATACTTCTCCTCTCTACTTCTGCCTGTGCCTGAATATTTCTGATTTTGCTTCTTATTGTGAATTCACATTCAATGTGAATGTGAACCACATCTAGAGACAAGGGAGTTAAGCTTTAGGCTGCACAATGAAACTGCTATAGACAATTTTATAACTGCTGCTGCTAATGTCAACTGGGAGTTCGAGTTAGGTAACACAGGGGACATCAACCTAGCAGTGCAATCTTTTATTAAAAAAAACTCTCAGCCTTTATTACACCCACTGTCCTATGATTACGAAACAAGTCACAACCAAAAGGCTTAACAATCCTTGGCTTACAAAGGGAATACTTAAATCCATTAATATGTACACCAAACCATTACTAAACCAGTACACCAGTAAACCAGTACACCATTAATATGTACCACCAAAACCTTCTTCTTAAATTACATCATTATGGAGTCAGAGGACACTCCCTGCAATACCTCAAATCTTACCTTATTGATAGGCTCCAGTATGTTTCTGTGAATAATACAATTTCTCCCACCCTACCCATCAACATTGGTGTTCCTCAGGGCAGCATACTTGGCCCTCTCCTCTTTCTCATCTACATTAATGACCTTCCAAATGCCTCCCAACACCTCAAACCAATTCTATTTGCTGACGACACAACCTTCATTTACTCCAGTCCTGACCCCCTTGCTCTAAATGCCACAGTAAATACTGAGCTAAAGAAAGTCCATCTTTGGCTAACTGCCAACAAACTCACCCTTAACATTGACAAAACGTTCTATATTCTGTTTGGCAATAAACCCTCTAATCAAATAAATCTCAAAATAAACAATACCCAAATTTGTCACAAATTAGATGGCAAATTCCTTGGCGTTCTCATCGACCACAAGCTGAATTTCCAGGGACACATTCTAAATATATAAAAAAAAAGTTTCAAAAACTGTTGGCATTCTTTCTAAGATCAGATATTATGTACCCCGCCCTGCCCTGGTGACTCTCTATTACTCCCTCATCTATCCATATCTCAACTATGGTATTTGTGCTTGGGGTTCTACTACCCAAAATCATTTACGTCCTCTAATTACTCAACACAAAGCTGCTATTAGGATAATATCCAACTCTAGCCCCAGACATCACTCGGTACCCCTACTCAAATCTCTGAATATGTTAGATATTAAGTCACTGCACATTCTCTCATGTGTATTATACATATATAAAACGCTGAACTGTAATGCCAATCCTGACCTCAAAAGATTCATTGAAGGTTGTAACAGAACCCATGAGCACCACACCAGAAATAAATACAGTTTTGATATTCCTAGAGTACGACTTAATCAAACTAGAAATGCTCTTCATATCAAGGGACCCAGAATATGGAATGACCTTCCCAACCATGTTAAAGACTGTACCTCTCTCAACCAGTTTAAGATAAAAACGAAGCACTACCTAATAAATTCCCTGTAACCTACCTTACCCCTCTATTGTCAATCTATGTCTGTTTTTTTTTTAAATAACGCTGTTTGTCGACCTAATTGTATTTGTGCTGCTTTTTCAGCCATGTTCCCCCCTTGTTTGTCTCTATTTTTATTTGTTCTCAACACATTTTATTCTTTTTACTCAATTAGTATTAAGCTTTAGTCATTAATGTTTTTCATGCCCGAAACGCTTTGCGTAATAGTGGCTTTAGGCATTGTATGTACTAGCTCTATCTATAAATCCATCAATCTTAGTAAATCTCTTTTATGTATGTACCTTACCTAAATAAGCATTTATTTATTTACTTATTTATTTGAATGCCACAGTAAATACTGAGCTAAAGGATGTCCATCTTTGGCTAACTGCCAACAAACTCACCCTTAACATTGACAAAACGTTCTATATTCTGTTTGGCAATAAAACCTCTAATCAAATAAATCTCAAAATAAACAATACCCAAATTTGTAACAAATTAGATGGCAAATTCATTGGCATTCTCATTGACCACAAGCTGAATTTTCAGGGACACATTCTAAATATATCAAAAAAGTTTCAAAAACTGTTGGTGTGAGAGTGTCTCTCAAGATTCTCCCACAGCTGATTTGAATGGCTCATTGCAGTGCACAGTGCACTGATCTTGTGCACAAGCCTATCTCTCTTAACCCTGGATAGTGACCTGGCATGTTGGATATCTCCAGACTGCCCACTTAACCAGGAACACTTTCATAATACGGAGGCCGCCGTATGTCCAGGCAGGAAGTAGATACAGGGAGTTAGGCATACTTGCCACCAAGGGTCAGTGAGTACATTGGCCGGTGCAGACCGTGAGAAGAGTAGAGGGGACGCCTGCGAGGCGACAGTGTGACCCTGAGGTCAACCTCAACCGGCGCAATGGAAATAACAGCTATGACGTGGTCGTGACGTGTTCATGACGTCACTCCTGCTACTAATCATCGAACGGTCAATATGATTGGTTCCCACTCATTTGCTGCAATGCTATTGGTCAAGTTGTAACTCTTTGTGTTGGATGCCATGAGATGACCGGCAGCCCTTGTAAAACCATTCTCGTGTGGGATCTCTTGCAAAGAGGACTTGTTCTGTTCTGTCTATTCGGCCACTAGACTGAACACCGTCCATTCCTCACCGTCAAGTTAACTCAGCGTCTTTTCGATATACCACACACTCGCCCAGAATCACGAGTGTGAGTATATTGTTCAGAAGCCTAAAGTGACAAATCTCCAGAGCGAAACAGACTGGTATCAGGTAACCCCTGGTGATAAAAATCGTTGTGAGTGACCTAGAGTGAACTAAGGCAGTGCCGCCGCCTAAGTAATCTGTGTGTGACTTTACCACAAGTGTACCTGTATGGTACCACAGCCGCCGTCTCCCTCACTGTACCACGTGACGTCACCACCCTTACTCACCGCCAGTGCCAAGTGTGTGTGTGCGTGTGTCTGTCTGTTAAGCATACAGCACGTTCTCCTGTCCCGTGTCAAGTACGGTTTGTGGGAAAACCTGTCGTCAATGGTCTCACTTAAGAACGAGGAAACCAGCTATCAGGCCACCTACGAGTGCTTGTATAAATGTGCTTGAGTGAGTGAGTAAGGAAAGGTACCTTATCTGTAAGTACAAGATCTTGTCATTGTTTTATTGTGTCTGTTGATCTGAGGTATCAACCACAATTCTCACCTTCTCATACCTGTCACAGGTTATAGGTAAATCAACGGTGAATGCGTGGTTATCTGTGTGGTATCACGGCATTTCACTCGTCTGTGAATGTGAGCTTCACATACACCACACATTTAGTTATTGTGTGACATTATTATTGTGCATGTTATTGCCTGTTCCATTGGCAGTGTATTTGTGATTTATTGCATATCATTATTACCGAGTATCCGGTTAGAACTCTTGTGATCCCTTTGCATACCGGCAGTTAGGTTGCCGTGTTAATGATTGGCTGTCAATTGTGTTAAGTTAGGTGTTTCTCCGCGAGTGGATACAAGTCGATAAGCCAGACGTCAAGAGTCTCGCTAATGCAACCATAGCTTTGCTGACGCCAATCTAAAATAAATCAAACACCCTGTGTATTAGTGGTTAAGTTAGTAAACTACTGTTAAGCTTTAAGTGGTGTTTGCGTTGAACCACTTCTGAATACTGCCAACATTACTCAAGCCTTCAGCTCTAAGTGTCTTCAACACCGAGTTGCCTATAAGTCACAAACTATAAATGTGATGAGGACCCTAGGAGTCCCTTAAAGTGTTACATCATTGAGGAGATTCCAACGATCAACGTGGAGCAGGACCAGGTGAGACTAGTCTGAGAAGAGACCCTCAAGGACTCTAACTCGACCTTGCTCCCAGGCCCTGTACGGTTGCTCTCGTATTTTCTATTCTGCTAATTCCGACAGTTTCGTGAAGCGTCTGCCACATGTACATTGGCGACGTACGCATTGCAGTCGTGAAAGCAAAAAAGAAAACCCCCACATCTGGCGCCCAACGTGTTTGGCTTAGTTGGAACCTATGAGCTAGATTGTACGGTAAAATTTCGCACTTAAATTTTCCCTGAAAATTCAAAAGTGACGAGCAGTATTCAGAGGATGTTTAACACCCTGTTAGGTACACACACACCACCAGTATGTCTGAGTGTGTAGAGTACAAACAGCGCTACCTGCATCTTCACCTGGCCTTGACCGATCGTAGACCTGATGACTACGACACTCTTGCTGAGCAAGAGTGTAAGGAACGAGTGGAACAGCACATGAGGGCCGTGGAAGAGGTGATGCTACAAGCACACATGCAGGGTAGTACTGAGGTGGCGTGTACGAGTCTCATCACACTACATGAGGCTACCGGTGGTGAGACTCCGGTGAGAGATAACACAGTGGGAGAGACTCCAGTGAGAGACAACTTGGAGGTAGAGACCCCTGTGGGTGACGTCACCGAGAATGATGTCCACAAATGTCCACAAATGTGGTGATCTCACGGATGTTAACAACTACAGACCTATATCAATCCTGCCAAACTTGTCAAAAATTTTTGAAAAACTAATCTATAAGCAGCTTTACTCATATCTAGCCAAACTCAATATACTTAGCCCTTGCCAATATGGCTTCAGACCCAAAAAAAGCACTAACGATGCACTTATTAGTATGCTTAACTCGATTCATACAGCTCTTGATAAAAATTAGTTCCCTGTTGGGTTATTTGTGGACCTGCGTAAAGCTTTTGATACTGTCAACCACCAAAACCTTCTTCTTAAATTACATCATTATGGAGTCAGAGGACACTCCCTACAATACCTCAAATCCTACCTTACTGACAGGCTCCAATATGTTTCTGTGAATAATACAATTTCTCCCACCCTACCCATCAACATTGGTGTTCCTCAGGGCAGCATACTTGGCCCTCTCCTCTTTGTCATCTACATTAATGACCTTCCAAGTGCCTCCCAACACCTCAAACCAATTCTATTTGCTGACGACACAACCTTCATTTACTCCAGTCCTGACCCCCTTGCTCTAAATGCCACAGTAAATACTGAGCTAAATAAAGTCCATCTTTGGCTAACTGCCAACAAACTCACCCTTAACATTGACAAAACTTTCTATATTCTGTTTGGCAATAAATCCTCTAATCAAATAAATCTCAAAATAAACAATACCCAAATTTGTAACAAATTAGATGGCAAATTCCTTGGCATTCTCATTGATCACAAGCTGAATTTCCAGGGACACATTCCAAATATATCAAAAAAAGTTTCAAAAACTGTGGGCATTCTTTCTAAGATCAGATATTATGTACCACGCCCTGCCCTGGTGACTCTCTATTACTCCCTTATCTATCCATATCTCAACTATGATATTTGTGCTTGGGGCTCTACTACCCAAAATCACTTACGTCCTCTAATTACTCAACACAAAGCTGCTATTAGGACAATATCCAACTCTGGCCCCAGACATCACTCGGTACCCCTACTCAAATCTCTGAATATGTTAGACATTAAGTCACTGCATATTCTCTCATGTGTATTATACATATATAAAACGCTAAACTATAATGCCAATCCTGATCTCAAAAGCTTCATAGAAGGTTGTAACAGAACCCATGAGCACCACACCAGAAATAAATACAGTTTTGATATTCCTAGAGTACGACTTAATCAAACTAGAAATGCTCTACAAATCAAGGGGCCCAGAATGTGGAATGACCTTCCCAACCATGTTAAAGACTGTACCTCTCTCAACCAGTTTAAGATAAAAACGAAGCACTACCTAATAAATTCCCTGTAACCTACCTTACCCTTCTATTGACAACCAATGTCTGTTTTTTTTAAAGAGCGCTGTTTGTCGACTTAATTGTATTTGTGCTGCTTTTTCAGCTATGTTTTCATTCTACTCATTATGCTCAATTAGTATTAAGCTTGTCATTTAAGTTTATCATGTCCGAAACGCTTTGCGTAATAGTGGCTTTAGGCATTGTATGTACTAGCTCTACCTATAAGTCAACCAATCTTTGTAAAAATTTATTGTATGTATGTACCTTACCTAAATAAACATTTTTTTTTTTATACTAGAATCACGCGCGCTGCGGAAGAAAACGGAGTCACGCGGGAATCTAGCCCTTTAAATACTCCGTTGGGGGGATTCTATGGGGAAGAATCTCGGCCCAAAAGGTCCTTGTGGACGACACCAACTCAAAGAGTAGGTATTACAGGCTCGCAATTATTCACCTTAGAGGAATACCGTAACCAAGTTAGGGAGTTGGGATTCGAAGGGAATAAAGTAGCAGAGCAAGCTATGAAACTCTGGACTGATCAGCAGGACAGAGAAAGCAAACTGTGGACTGATCAGCAGGAGAGAGAAAACAAACGCTGAACTGATCAGCAGAACCGAGAAAGTACTGAACGCATAGCGCGCATGCAGTTGCAAGCAAGGCAGGATGACCAGACAAGTGGTCGTTCAACAGAGACTAACGTTGAACAAGGTAAGACTGTCAAACTACCTAAACTAGCTAACTTTGATGAGAGGGACGACTCGATGGATGCATACATCAAGCGTTTCGAAGGTCACGCCGCTGATTGCGGGTGGGAAAGATCAAAGTGGGCACTCGCTCTTAGTGCATTGTTAAAGGGAAGGGCACTAACTATCTACCACAGTCTGGGTCCGCACCAGTGCGGAGATTACGAGGCATTGACAACAGCGCTGCTGAACGGTTTTGGCATTACTGCAGACCGGATGCTAGAGAATTTCCGTAGGGCTCAATTGCAAAAAGGAGAGACATATGTGCTAATGTTACAGCGATTAGAATCGAGTCTAAACCGTTACTGTGAACTCATGGAGACTGCTCCTGGGAGCATGGAGTTCTATCAACTGATGATTCGTGAACAGTTCTTAGAAGCATGCGAATCGTCTCTGCGTGTCAAGCTTAAAGAGCAAGAAATTGTGTCAAATCTGTCTATGGTCAAGCAAGCTGATCTGTGGGCTGGGGCCAGGAGACAGGTGAAAGGGGTGAAGCCACACGAGAAGCATCATGCTACTAGTATTGGCGATGGAGCTAAGCTTAAGACTGGTGTGTCGGGGGAGCAGGGAAACTCCTCCAACAAGCATGTGCACAGGTGCTACACCTGTGGTAAGCCAGGACATCGTGCAGCTGATTGCAAGGTAAAACCGAAATCAGGTTACACAGCAGGTGTGAGCTCAAGTGGTAAGAATCATCCCAACGTTGGAAAGGATCCACTAGCTTGGACCCTTGAGGTAGTAGACGGAAATGTTAACGGAAAATCGGCGAAAATTTTCCTTGACAAAGGAGCCACTACTCACATGGTGAGAAAAAGCCTAGTACAGCCAGGGTCTGAGACCGGTAGACATATCCATGTCAAATTCCCAAATGGCTATACTAAAGAGATGGTGGAGGTGTATGTGTGGGTCGACACACCTTACATCAAAAGTAAAATCCGCGCCGTTCAATAGGAACGTCCTGTATATGGACTTTTATTGGGAAATGTACCGGGAATCTCTGATTGCCCAAGTCCACCCTCAAAGAATATGGGGGAGAGTGAGGAAGCTGCTGCCTCAGCTGAGTGCGGCTGCCCTCAGTCAGCTGGAGCGGGTGACTCGCCCGGGGATGACGTCGCAGAGTGACCACACCCTCACCCAGCTGAAGAATAAGGGAAAGCAAGCTGTGAAGTTATGGAGAGAAAAGCAAAACCTCTGGTTGAAGCGACAGCAACTCCATGAACAGGTAACTCGCTCGTGGCAGCTGTCACTACGAGGTCAGAGAGCAACACGCCGACTCGCCCAGGAAAATCTTTGAAATTACGAGACATTCAGGGAGTGTTTGCAAAGGTGAAACAAGCAAAAGAACGCAACATGCTCCAACGCTACGAGGACCCTCCTGTAGATGGATCCACAAAGCCGAAGAAGCATGTAAGACGTAAGAACAGGAGAGGACCGCGGGGCTCGACATCGACAGGGCTGATCGACCACCCTCTGCTCTCAGCAACGATCGCCGGTGTCTCAGTGATAACCGCCGACGAGGAGGTAAGTCAGCCAGGTCTCTTCAATCAACAGCAGCAGGAGACACAGCGAGATGTTAAGGTTGATGATCAGCTGTCTGAAGATCAAGTCGACCAGGTTACTCGACTGGTAGCAGAGTACAAGGAGGTACTCTCTGACGTCACTAAGGTAGTGAAGGTAGAGGGTTACCACATACCTTTGCTAGAGCAGCAAGCGGTACGAACAAAACCATATCCTGTTCCTCATCACCTTGTACCACAGGTGAGAGAAGAACTGGCATCTATGATTAATGCGGGAGTAATAGAGAAGTCGACCTCACCGTACTCAAGCCCGATGGTGTTAGTGAAGAAGCCTGGGGGAGGTGTGCGCATCTGCCTCGACTTCAGGAAGTTGAACTCCATCATAGAGTTTGATGCTAAACCGATGTTCAATCAAAATGAGATCTTCTCGAGGTTAGCTTCCAGTTGCTATTTCTCCAAGCTCGATCTGACAAAAGGATTTTGGCAGATTCCACTAGATGAAGACAGTAAACGCTGCACTGCCTTCATGACAAGCGAAGGTCTCTTCCAATTCACAGTTCTTTCGTTTGGACTGGTGAACGCCCCAGCCGTGTTCAACAGAACTATGAGCAAGGTCTTGGGGGGAATTACTGGAGTAGAAGTGTTCGTGGACGATGTGCTCATCCACTCTGCTACGTGGGAAGAACATCTGACCTTGCTAAGGCAGGTGTTGGCAAGACTACAGGAAGTAGGAATGGTTGCAAAACCCACTAAGTGTGAGTTGGGGTGCAAGGAGGTCAGGTACCTTGGTCACGTGATAGGAGGAGGGTTCACCAGGACGCTGCCTGAGAAGATCATCAGTATCAGTGAAGCCACTCCACCCGCCACCAAGACTCAGGTTAAGTCATTCCTGGGACTTGCAGGGTACTACAGAACTTTCATTCCCAATTTCACGTCCATAACAACTCCGCTAACTAATCTTACCAAGAAGAATGCACCGGTTAGAGTACGTTGGACAGAAATGGAGAACTCAGCATTCTCGACGCTCAAGAAGAAGCTGACTGAAGCACCCATTCTTAGACTACCAGATTCTACCAGGGAGTACATCCTTCGGACAGATGCCTCAAATACAGGTATTGGTGCTGTACTCATGCAAGAGTACGACGGTGAAATCTGGCCAGTTGCGTACTCCAGTCGTAAATTGAGCGATGCTGAGCAGAAGTACTCCACTGTAGAAAAGGAACTCCTTGCTGCTGTCGTGGGAGTAAGGAAATTCTACCAGTATCTCTATGGTAAGCGTTTTACGTTTCAAGTAGATCACCAACCCCTCAGCCACATCGGTATGCTTAAAAACGCAAACCCTAGAATAATGCGCTGGGTGTTGTTCCTTCAACAGTTCACATTCCGCATGGTTTACATAAAGGGAGCCGACAACGTAGGTGCTGACTGGTTTGAGTAGGTCAGGGGTGATTAACGAGACGTCGAGCGAGGGAGACATGAGCGAGGAAATGCAACGCGAATCACCGGACACTGGTTCCCAGTGTGTCCCTGATGTTTCAGGCATGACACAGGTGGAGAGAGGCAGTGGACAGACTAGCGCCACTCAGGGTTTCGAGGCGTTGAGCCGACCCAGACCTGAAGCTACGTCCGACCACAGTGCCTGCTCAAGACCTGACAAGATAGCCACATGTGACCCGGTGACTGAAGAAATTCCTCACTTACCAGAAGAGAATAGTCTAGACGACGACCCGCCTCGCCTAGCTGTATAGAAGACGGGGGTCTGCTAGACCCAGCCGCGCCACGTGCACTCAGCACTGTGCACGTGCGTCAGCGGTGTGAGGTCTGAACGAGCGCCACTATGTGGGCTCGATCTTTGTTAGGGGGTGTTGTGAGAGAGTGTCTCTCAAAGATTCTCCCACAGCTGACTGGAATGGCTCATTGCTGTGCACAGTGCACCGATCTTGTACACAAGGTCCTATTTCTGTTAACCCTGGATAGTGACCTGGCATGTTGGGTATCTCCAGACTGCCCACTTAACCAGGAACACTTTCATAATACGGAGGCCGCCGTATGTCCAGGCAGGAAGTAGATACAGGGAATTAAGCATACTGGCCACCAAAGGGTCAGTGAGTACATGGCTGGTGCCCGCGGGAGAGACAGAGGGTAGACGTTAGCAGCGTCTGACCTCTGGGGTCAACCGGCGCGATGGCAAATAACAGCTATGACGTGTTCGTGACGTGTTCATGACGTCACCTCTCCTACTGCTCATCGAACGAGCTAATATGATTGGTTCCCGCCCATTTGCTGCAATGCTATTGGTCAAATTGTAACTCTTTTTGTGTTGTATGCCACGAGATGCCCGGCACCCATTCAAAAACCATTCAAGTGAGGGACACCAAACCTAGAGGACGTGTTCTGTTCTACCGGCCAACAGACTGAACACCGTCTATTCCTCACCGTCAAGTTAACTCAGCGCCTGAAGATTATACCACACACTCGCCCAGAATCACGGGTGTGAATATATTATTCAGAAGCCTAAAGTGACAAATCTCCAGAGCGAAACAGACTGGTATCAGGTAACCCCTGGTGACAAAGATCGTTGTGAGTGACTTAGAGTGAACTAAGGCAGTGCCGCTGCCTAAGTAACCTGTGTGTGACTTTACCACAAGTGTACCTGTATGGTACCACAGCCGCCACTCGTCCCGAGCGTGTACCCCAGTACCTCGAGGCACCCGCCGCCGCCCTCACTACTACGTGACGTCACCACCTTGCTCATCACCAGTGCCAGTGGGTGCGCGTGTGTCTGTCTGTTAAGCATACAGCCCGCCCTACTGCAAGTACCCTCCGTGTCTACGAGCGAAACCAGCTGTCAGGCCACCTACGAGTGCTTGTATAAATGTGCCTGAGTGAGTGAGTGAGTAAGGAAAGGTACCTTATCTGTAAGTACAATATCTTGTCATTGTTTTATTGTGTCTGTGTTGATCTGAGGGATCAACTACAGTTCTCACCTTCTCATACCTGTCACAGGTCATAGGTAAATCAACGGTGAATGCGTGTTTATCTGTGTGGTATCACGGCATTTCACTCGTCTGTGAATGTGAGCTTCACATACACCACACATTTAGTTATTGTGTGACATTATCATTGTGCATGTTATTGCCTGTCCCATTGACAGTGTATTTGTGTTTATTGCATATCATCATTACCGAGTATCCGGTTAGAACTCTTGTGATCCCTTTGCATACCGGCAGTTAGGTTGCCGTGTTAATGATTGGCTGTCAATTGTGTTAAGTTAGGTGTTTCTCCACGAGTGGATACGAGTCGTTTAGCCAGACGTCAAGAGTCTCGCTAATATAACCATAGCATTGCTGACGCCAATCTAAAGTAAATGAAGCTCCCTGTGTATTAGTGGTTAAGTTAGTAAATAAACTACTGTTAAGCTTTATGCGGTGTTTCCGTTGAACCACTTCTGAATACTGCCAACATTACTCAAGCCTTCAGCTCTAAGTGTCTTCAACACCGAGTTGCCTATAAGTCACTAAACTATAAATGTGATGAGGACCCTAGGAGTCCCTTAAAGTGTTAAATCATTGAGGAGATTCCAACGATCAACGTGGAGCAGGACCAGGTGAGGCTAGTCTGAGAAGAGACCCTCAAGGACTCTAACTCGACCTTGCTCCCAGGCCCTGTACGGTTGCTCTCGTATTTTCTATTCTGCTAATTCCGACAGCTTCGTGAAGAGTGCCACATGTACATTTTCGACGTACGCACTGCAGTTGGGAAAGCAAAAAAAGAATACCCCCACACAGAGTTAGGTACATAATATCTGATTTTGGAGAGTATACCAACTGTTTTAGAGACTTTCTTAGTTATGTGTTGTATGTGGGTACTGAAGTTGAGTCTCTAGTCTAGGAATAGGCCAAGAAACTTTCCATCATTTTTATTGCTAATGTTTACATAGTCTATCTGAAGCAGAATTGCATTTGTAGATTTGCTTCCAAATAAGATGTAGTAGGTCTTTTTTATGTTAAGTGTTAGTTTGTTGGTTGACATCCATAGGTGGACTTTTTTTAGTTCATTATTAACAACATTATTTAGTGTATGTGGGTTGGGGTTAGAGTAGATGAGGGTAGTATCATCAGCAAACAAAATAGGTTTCAGAATGTTAGAGACGTTAGGCAGATCATTGATGTAAATAAGAAATAAGAGAGGTCCCAAAATGCTGCCCTGTGGCACTCCAACGGTTATTGGTAGAGTGGGAGAGGTTATATTATTGATGGCTACACATTGGTGTCTATCACTAAGATAGGATTGGATATAGTCCAGTGTATGGCCTCGAATTCCATAATGATGGAGTTTACGTAAGAGGTAATTGTGATTAACAGTATCAAAGGCCTTCCTCAGGTTAATGAAGAGTCCAATCGGAAACTCATTTTTGTCAAGGGCTGAGTAAATTATATCAAGGAGACTAATAATTGCATCGTTAGTTCTCTTTTGGGAGCTGAAGCCAAACTGACAGGGGCTAAGAATGTCAAATTTTACGAGGTAGGAGTAAAGCTGTTTGTAGATAATTTTTTCAAATATTTTTGATAGTATGGGTTGGTTTGATATTGGTCTATAATTGTTTATGTCTGCCGGATTACCTCATTTATGAACTGGTGTTACTCTTGCTTTTTTAAGAATATCAGGGAAGGTATGACACTCAAGGGATTTGTTGAACAGCAGAGCTATAGGTGGGGCAAGGGCGTGGGAGGCGTTCTTGTATATAATGGATAGTATTTCATTGATCTTCGCCAGTTTCAGAGTCAAGGGTGCTGAATCTGTCCTGACTGTGGGAGCAGTCTATAGAATTCCTAACACTGATGTGTCCGAATTCAACTGTAACCTTAGAAATCTAATACTAGATAACAGACTGAACAAAAACCATCTAATTATCGCAGGGAACTTTAATATTGACCTCTGCGAGCCTGAAAACCCTACTGCTGCTAGCTTCCTCAACTGTATGAATTCCTGCTTCCTCATACCCTTAATCACTAGACCTACTAGAATCACTGATATCCATCACACTTTGTAAAATCTCTTGTATGTATGTACCTTACCTAAATAAACATTTGATTTGATTTAATTTGATTTGAAAGTACTGCCACGGTTCTTGATCACATCTGGACCAACATAACCTCTCCACTTACTTCAGAGATAATCATCGATAACACTACAGACCATTACCCCACATTTCTCCTAACATTAACGAACCACCTCTAGAGACAAGGGAGATAAACTTTAGGCTGCACAATGAAACTGTCATAAGCAATTTTATAGCTGCTCCTGCTAATGTCAACTGGGAGTCCGAATTAGGTAACACAGGGGACATCAACCTAGTAGTGCAATCTTTTCTTCAAAAAACTCTCAGCCTTTATAACACCCACTGTCCTATGCTTACGAAACAAGTCACAACAAAGAGGCTAAACAATCCTTGGCTCACAAAGGGAATACCTAAATCTATTAACAAAAAACATGACCTTGAGAAGAAGTGTAGGTTAGGAATCGTCTCCAAACAATTTTCAAAGAATTACTCGTCATTGCTATATAAAATAATTAGAAAAGCCCAAATTTAATACTACGAAGATAAAGTTACCCAAACAAAGGGCAACATTAAGAAAACATGGAGCACAATTTCACAAATATTGGGATCAAAGAAGAGTTTTAATAACAAACCAATACTCCTGTCAAATAACGATGGTCAGCTTACAGCCTCTGATACTGCTATTGAATTCAATAGGTTCTTCTCTTCCATTGGGTCATCCCTTTCAAATGTTATTCCATCATCCAGTACTGATGTTCATGACTATCTTACAGGTAACTATCCACAGTCTCTGTACCTAACGCCTGCAAATTCCACTGATGTAAATGAGATTGTTTCTGTGAATAATACAATTTTTCCTACCTACCCATCAACATTGGTGTTCCTCAGGGCAGCATACTTGGCCTCTCCTCTTTCTTATCTACATTAATGACCTTCCAAATGCCTCCCAACACCTCAAACCAATTCTATTTGCTGA
Source organism: Procambarus clarkii (assembly GCF_040958095.1). Lineage (NCBI taxonomy): Eukaryota > Metazoa > Arthropoda > Malacostraca > Decapoda > Cambaridae > Procambarus > Procambarus clarkii. Next base: position 36,435,485 of record NC_091190.1, read on the forward strand.
CGACACAACCTTCATTTACCCCAGTCCTGACCCCCTTGCTCAAAATGCCACAGTAAATACTGAGCTAAAGAAAGTCCATCTTTGGCTAACTGCCAACAAACTCACCCTTAACATTGACAAAACGTTCTATATTCTGTTTGGCAATAAATCCTCTAATCAAATAAATCTAAAAATAAACAATACCCAAATTTGTAACAAATTAGATGGCAAATTCCTTGGTGTTCTCATGGACCATAAGCTGAATTTCCAGGGACACATTCTTAATATATCAAAAAAAGTTTCAAAAACTGTTGGCATTCTTTCTAAGATCAGATATTATGTACCCCGCCCTGCCCTGGTGACTCTCTATTACTCCCTCATCTATTCATATCTCAACTATGGTATTTGTGCTTAGGGTTCTACTACCCAAAATCATTTACGTCCTTTAATTACTCAACACAAAGCTGCTATTAGGACAATATCCAACTCTAGCCCCAGACATCACTCGGTACCCCCTACTCAAATCTCTGAATATGTTAGATATTAAGTCACTGCACATTCTCTCATTTTTTATTATACATATATAAAACGCTGAACTGTAATGCCAATCCTGACCTCAAAAGATTCACTGAAGGTTGTAACAGAACCCATGAGCACCACACCAGAAATAAATACAGTTTTGATATTCCTAGAGTACGACTTAATCAAACTAGAAATGCTCTTCAAATCAAGGGACACAGAATGTGGAATGACCTTCCCAACCATGTTAAAGACTGTACCTCTCTCAACCAGTTTAAGATAAAAACGAAGCACTACCTAATAAATTCCCTGTAACCTACCTTACCCCTCTGTTGTCAACCCATGTCTGTTTTTTTTTCAAAACAACGCTGTTTGAATGTAATTGTCTGTAATAATTTGTAATTGTATTTGTGCTGCTTTTTCAGCCATGTTCCCCCCTCTTTTACCTCTATTTTTATTTGTTCTCAACACATTTTATTCTTTATACCCATTAGTATTAAGCTTTAGTCATTAATGTTTTTCCTGCCCGAAACACTTTGCGTAATAGTGGCTTTAGGCATTGTATGTACTAGCTCTATCTATTAATCCAACAAACTTTGTAAAATCTCTTGTATGTATGTATCTTACCTAAATAAACATTTATTATTTATTTATTAGTATTATTAGATAATCCTTTCCCTTAAAACCAAGTCTAGTGCCCTTGAGGAGATATGGCCACTGCCTTTTGAACGAAAGGTGGTGGAGTTTCTGATTGGGAAGGAAGAGACAATTGCGCATCGCGTTCCGCAAGGCGCGGTGCGGCCAGCCAGGGTGGCATAAAAAGCGCGGGAAGTCAGGTCTCGCTCTCACTCCCTCTCCCGACCCGGTCCACGATCCACGAAGCAGCTCCACGCTCAGCACCACGCCTCATCGACACGTGGGCCAGTACCCTTACCGCTTCTCCATTCTGCTTTACTGTGTACATGAGATTTCTCAAGCAAATGGATCCCATCCCCGCTACTATGGTCCCAGATCTGACGTTCTCTGATCCTTTGGGGCCTTCTACATCCCAGGCCGGTACCGCAGGGGCCCCCTGCCCTACCCAGCAAACCTTAAGGTAAGAGAGTTTCCTGTTCAAGTTAGTCAGGACTACCCCCAGTGCTGGCGTGTGTTTGCGCCATCCCTCGCGGCCCGTTCGGCCGCTTTAGCTAGTTCCCTAGGGGCCTTCCGCCTGCTTGCCTCCCTGGGGTTGCAGGCGTGCCTCCAGGTCAGGACTGGTGTGCTGGTTATCTGCGGCGACTTCATGTGGCCAGGTATCGGTGGTCCTGTGCCCTGGGGCCCGGCGCTATTGCATGCTCGGTGGACCATTCGTCCCAGGTGAGCCCTCTCCGGTTTGCTGTGCCCCTAGGCTTGCCCTAGGGGCCATGTTTCCCCCGCGCCTGGCCGTGCGTGCACGGCCAGGCTCCTTCTGTGGTCTGGCATCGCCCTCTGTGGCGACGCTACGTGGCTGGTTTCCGGGGTTCTGAGCCCTGGGGCCCAAGCCCGGTGGCGGCGCCCACGTGGCTTGGAGCTCGGTGGAGCACTCGCCCCAGGGATGCCCTTCGTTTCCTTCCCCGTCCCAGGCGTTTTTCCCTGGAACCTGGTTTGTTGCGCCTTCTAGGCATGGCCCTAGGGGCCAGGGTTCGTGATGCGCTTGGCCGTGCGTGACCGGCCAGGCTCCCTGCGAGCGTCCTAGCATCACCCTGGTGGCGACGCCTCCTGGCCGGGTTTTTTAGTTGTCTTTGTCCCTAGGGCCGACCCTAGGGGCCCATGCCAAGGTCGGCATCACCCACGTGGCATGGCGCTCCGAGGAGCGCTTGCCTTGGGCTGTGTTCGCTTCCTTCTTGTCCTTCTCCCTCTCGCCCTCGGGCAGGAGACGCCCTTGTGGCGGCGGTGCCCCGGTGGGTAGGCCCAATACTTTCTTGTTAATGGCTGCCTTGCGTCAGCCGGTGTCGTCCGGCATGTTCTTCAGACGTTTGTCTGGACGGTGATGCCCTGCGTGTTCGTCCCAGTTGTTTGTCCGTCCGGTGTTGCTCGTTTTGTCCGTAACTAGGCGTTTTGTCTGGCTGGTGTAGACCAGCCTGTTCGTACCTAGTCGTTTGTCTGACTGGTGTAGACCAGCCTGTTCGTACCTAGACGTTTGTCTGGGTGGGGTAGCCCAGCCTGTTTGTACCTAGTAGTTTGTCTGGCTGGTGTAGCCCAGCCTGTTCGTCTTAGACGTTTGTCTGGCTGGTGTAGCCCAGCCTGTTCGTACCTAGACGTTTGTCTGGCTGGTGTTGCCCAGCCTGTTTGTCCTAGACGTTTGTCTGGCTGGTGTAGCCCAGCCTGTTTGTCCTAGACGTTTGTCTAGCTGGTGTAGGTCAGCCTGTTTGTCCTAGACGTTTGTCTGGCTGGTGTAGCCCAGCCTGTTTGTCCTAGACGTTTGTCTAGCTGGTGTAGGCCAGCTTGTTCGTCCCAGACGTTTGTCTGGCTGGTGTAGCCCAGCTTGTTCGTCCCAGACGTTTGTCTGGCTGGTGTAGCCCAGCCTGTTTGTCCTAGACGTTTGTCTGGCTGGTGTAGCCCAGCTCGTTCGTCCCAGACGTTTGTCTGGCTGGTGTAGCCCAGCTCGTTCGTCCCAGACGTTTGTCTGGCTGGTGTAGCCCAGCTCGTTCGTCCCAGACGTTTGTCTGGCTGGTGTAGCCCAGCTCGTTCGCCCAGACGTTTGTCTGGCTGGTGTAGCCCAGCTCGTTCGTCCCAGACGTTTGTCTGGCTGGTGTAGCCCAGCTCGTTCGTCCCAGACGTTTGTCTGGCGGGTGTAGCCCAGCTCGTTCGTCCCAGTCGTTTGTCTGGCGGGTGTAGCCCTGATCGTTCGTCCCAGCCGTTTGTCTGGCTGTTGAAGCCCAGTTTGTTCGTCCCGGTTGTTTGTCTGGCTGGTGTAGCCCAGCTTGTTCGTCTCAGCTGTTTGTCTGGCTGGCGGAGCCCTGCTTGTTCGTCACAGACGTTTTGTCTGGCCGGTGGAGCCCGATCTGTTCGTACCCAGTCGTCTGGGATGGCCGGTGTATCCCGGCTTGTTCGTACCCAGTCGTTTGGGCTGGCCGGTGTATCCCGGCTTGTTCGTCCCCAGATGTTTGCTGGCCCGGTGTCCCACGTTATGTTCGCCCCAGCAATTTGGCCTGACCGGCGTAGACCGGCCCGTTTGTTCCATGACGTCTCGTCCACTAGGTGTAGCCGCCTGTTCCCGCACGTACACGTTCCCTCCTGTTTCCCTGTCCTGTCCTACTCCAGCGCAGGCGCATGCCGTCGAGCGGTCTGTTCACTTGGGTGGGCTATGTTATGTTATTATCTTTTATTTAAGTTTTCTAAATTAATTTATTGCATTGTTCAGCTTACAGTTATGCCTTGTATTTACTTACTATTCCTCTTGCAGCGTTAATGCAGTGTCCATTGCTGTGGAATACTCAACTAATTTTGTTTCACTTTTGAGAATATTATTGCTTTAGGCTAGCCAATCTCCCTTGATTAGTACTGTTTTAATAACCATTCCATCCCTTGAACATTACAGTTTTACGCTATCCAAACCATACCATGCACATTACTGTTTAACCTACCATCCTATCCCTTGATTAATCCCGCTTTAAGCTACCAAATCTTCCTATGATTACCACTGTTTCTTTTATTTGTTCAGCTTATATGCAAGTACATTATATTACGGTCTTATTCTATTATTAGAATATAATATTCCCATCCCGTTCTCACTGTTCTGTTCTACTCCTCCAGGGTAGGCGCATGCCGTAGAGCGGTCTGTCGGCTTGGGTGAGCTACGCCATGTTATCATTTATTTAAGTTTCCCTAAATTAATTTATTACTTTGTTCAGCTTTCAGTTATGCCTTGTATTTACTTACTAATCCTGTTGCAGCGTTAAAGCAGTGTCCATTGCTGTGGGATACGCAAATAATTTTGTTTTCACTTTTGAGACTATTATTGTTTTAATCTAGACCATCTATTCCATGAATAAGTACTGTTTAATTAACCAATCTATCCCATGAACATTACAGTTTTAATCTATCCAAACTATACCTCAACTCTCTCAACCAGTTTAAGTTAAAAACGAAGCTATACCCAATAAATTCCCTGTAACTCACCTTACCCCTCTGTTGTCAACCCATGTATGTTTTTTGTTTTTTTTTGTTTTTCAAATCAATGCTGTTTGAATGTAATTTTCTGTAATAATTTGTAATTGTATTTGTGCTGCTTTTTCAACAATGTTCCCCCCTCTTTTACCTCTATTTTTATTTGTACTCAACACATCTTATTCTTTTTACCCATTAGTTTTAAGCTTTAGTCATTAATGTTTTTCCTGCCCGAAACGCTTTGCATAATAGTGGCTTTAGGCATTGTATGTACTAGCTCTATCTATAAAGCCAACAAACTTTGTAAAATCTCTTTATGTATGTACCTTACCTAAATAAAATTATTATTATTATTATTATTATATTATTATTTATTATACCATGCATATATTACTGTTTAACCTAACCATCCTATACCTTGTATAGTCCTGCTTTAATCTACCCAAATTATCCATGATTATCACTGTTTACTCTTTTATTTGTTCAGCTTAAATACAAGTATATTATAATACGGTCTTAAGCTATTTACTTGTTCAGTTTCAGTTTGTCTTGTATTTACTCTGCTATTTATTCTCTGTTTTCTAGCACTGCTTAAGCCTCATGCCTCTCTTGCTGTTTTGGCCTCGCTATGTTATTTATATTATTTATTTAAGTTTTCTAAAATTAATTTGTTACATAGTCCAGCTTCAGTTATGTCTGATATTTACTTGTAACGGTTCTATTGTTACGTAAAGTATGGTGACAAATAAACACAGACACTAAGGTACTATATATATATTTGGTCGAATATACAGAAGTACACAGGTGATACTTTGGTGTGAGTTGAGCGCACTGAGCGTCGGTACAGTATCTCGCAAGTGTCTGCTCTAGACCACACTTGAAAGTAGACTCTGGTTAATGTTTGCTATTCTGCTGCTTATATGCTCGGGCAACACCTCACCGTGTTGCCCGGGCAACGCCTCACCTCATTCATCTCCAAAGGTTGACAGGAATATTAACAATGCATTTGGAGCGAGTATATTATTGGGATAATCTACTCGCTACAGAACTCCCCCTCCCAGGGGATGAAAGGAAAAATACTTGATCAAGGAACTTAGCTGGTCGGTGAATTGTACGCCCTGCTCGCGTTACATAACCATCAAAGTTAACTTCCTCCTCTTCGCTGATGTCATCTAACTGGGGTCGTAGGGTGGGAGGTCGCACAGGTCGTCCGTCGTCGTAGGATCAGGTTGTGGTGCGGCTGGTAACTGGGGTTGTAGGGTGGGAGGTCGTACAGGATCGTCCGTTGCCGTAGGTGGCGGTGCTGCTGGTAACTGTGGTCGAAAAGTGAACTGCGTAGTCGGCGGATGTGTCTCTGGATTTAGCAGTGTCGCAGACGTTGAGACGAAGCCTGGAGCAGAGCAGAGAGCTGAGTGAGGCCGGAGTCGTGGAGCTCTATGTGGGAGAGCGTGGCGGCTCGATTGAGAATTGTGAGTGTCTGAACTCGGGGAGCGAGAGCGTGGCGGCTCGATGCGGTCGTAGTCTGCTGTCTGCTCTGTGTCAAAGCTGTAGCGTCTTGAGTTGATTAGGACTGTACACGCCGGGTACTACATTGTTGACTGTGGAAATTGTAGTCTGGTACCAAAAGATGTAGGCAGTGTGTGGACAAGCTCGGTGTAGCAGGAGAGAAGAATGTGCATAATTGTTGCGTCCTTGGGTCGCTGGTGGAGCATTTAGATCTGGGGCGGATGGGCTCGGGCACCAGGACATTAGGAGGTAATGTAGGCACGTAGTTAGGACAACGAGGTAATCACATCTAGAGCTGAATTGTCCTGAAGGCGACGAAGTGTCGGAAACGCAAGCTGTAAGTCCTGTACTGCGCAAAGGGCTTGAGTCGGCCGAGTATCAAAATGCAGTGAACGTGTAGATGAATCAGATGACAGAGCTGCTGTCGTGGGCGTAGGACAAGCAGTGCCCTGGCAGGGACGGAGAGTCGGCAGGACAAGCTGTAGATCCAACATGATGTAATCATCGATGAGGCTGTCAGATGCAACCCGTTCTCACACAAGACAGCACATATATGACTTAATGCTTAAAGTCAATATGTTGAATAATGATTTAGTACATATGTGATATATTTCCAGTTACCTTTTTTACCAAGGCCCAAACTCTTCCTCACGTACCAATTTACGTCTCACAGTACCCGTCCGTCAACATAGATAGCAGAATATTCATGTTTGGTTCAATTATAAGGAAAATTGTAGTTTTCAGGTCCCACATGGGTTGTGAAATTTACCTACTATCCCAGCAAACACAGAACGTTTGTGGACGTTTTTAAATGGTTCCACAAAGGTAATACTGTAACTTTTGACATAAATACGTATATCTGACATTCTTAAAACCAAAGGATATAACTAAAAACATATATTCTTATGACACAGTTTTTTAAGATTTATGTAAAAATTTAAAAATAATAGTAAATGCTATGGTATTATAATGTTTTCATGCTTTATATTTAAGAATAAATAATTTTCAGTCAACATTTAGTTTTTTTTGTTTACTTTCTGTAAAGCTATCCAATTTACGTTCTTATAACATAAATATAACATTTATATGACGTCAGTATAACGTTATTTACACGACATCATTACGTTATTATGATGTTATATTAACGTATAATTCCTGTATGAAAACCAGAATATATATTGAACTTTATGTTTTAAACATTGTAAAGTTATCATAAAACTTGGAATAAGACGGTAAGCATGCTTTACTTATGAAAATATACAAACAAATCAACAAAAACATTTTAACATAAAAAACATAAACATAACATAAATTAATTGCATGCATGGGAGTTAACTGGAACTCTGTAATATTGCATACATGAACCTTAAGGTACAAACCCAGTGTATTTACTCATGCAGTTCTTTCCTAAATCTAAATTTTTCCAATTTTTACACTTTGTTTCGAGTTCTGTCTTGTGTTGCTACTTTTAATACCCCATTAATGTCCCCTTTGTTATGTCCATTCATCCCATTGTGCACCTCTACCATATGTCACTCCTAATTCTTTGCTTTTCTAGAGAATGTAATATAAGCTTTGACAATCTTTCTTCATATGACAGGTTAACAGGTAGAACAAAGATTACCATTTATATATGGATAACTATTATAAGTCGGTTTGAATGAGTGAATTGCTGCTTGAAGATAGGTATATACACGTGTGGTACTATCAGATTGCATCGTGGTGAGCCTAAAACCCTTCAGATCCAAGCAAAGGGTAAAATGCCAGCAGATACAATTGCGAACACATTGATACCAAAATGAAAGACATATGACGAGAATTGAGGTAACCAAAGTGAAAAGTGTGTTCACATTACATTGCACTAGAGTGCTCCCAGGTTACTTTCTCTCACTTTCTCTGTTTTGTGTGGATGGTCCGCCGTGCTTTCATCACGTCAGCGGGTGGAGCACGCTGCTGTTTTTGACATTTCATGCATAAATTCCGGTTGGAAATTCTATTGCGAACACATTGATACCAAAATGAAAGACCAAAGATGACAATTGAGGTGACCAGAATGAAAAGAGTGTATACATTTTATCGCTCTTGTGCGCTCCCTGGTAACACGCTCTCGCTTTCTCTGTTTGTTGCGGATGGTAAGCCGGGCTTTTGGAGTTTATATGCCTTTAGTCCTGTAGAGAATTCTATTGCGAACACATTGATGCTAAATTGAAAAACCTAGGATGAGAATTGAGGTAACAAAGTTGAAAAGGGTATACACTTTTCAGTATTATCACGCTCAGCTTTCTTTTTCTGGTACCCTTGGCCTACATTAATCTTGTCGGCGGGTGGAGCGCGCTGCTGTCTTTGACATTATATTCACATAGTTCTGTTGGGAATTCTATTGCGAACGCATTGATACCAAAATGAAAGACATAGGACGAGAATTAAGGTGACAAAGTTGAAAAGAGTATACACTTTTCAGTATTTCCGCACACTACCAGGGAATGTCCAAAAAAAATGGAGAGAGTGGAGGGGTAACTTGCCCAAAACGCGAAATTGTTTGGGGAGATTAACTTTCGTTCAATACTATTATGCAAGAGGAGCGACACATCTATGGTTCATCCAATAAAATCAGCAGACTTCTAGATGTTACTACTGCTCGGCTTAGACTCGGTTACAAGTATTTCTGGGAATTCTCATTATCTGCCGATGTAGACCTGACCAAATGTTAACTGTCAACAAAATTATTCGCACACCCTCCGTCACTATGTGATAGTGAATTCAGAGACAATTTTATAACCAATGTACCAACGATGTGTCAATATTTCATTCAAAATTATCTGGTACCAGAAATTTTAGCCAAATATCCCCAGTTTGCTAACTGTAAGTAGTAACAAAGTGATTGTAACCTATCCACCGCTGCCCACTGGATGAGGGGCGGTGTGCAGGACAAACATATCAATTGTGACACTAGCTCTCCACATATGTCAGTTGCTTAATTTAGAAACTGTACTTGTGATCGATCTCGAACCCATTGTTGATGTGACGACTTATACTGAATTTTGTAACTAGCTCATCAAGATTGTAACTTGCTTAGCTAAATGAATTGTGGGGTTCAGTCCCTGAGCCCATTATGTGCCTCTGCAACCCTTTCCACTACTGCCCACAAGATGGGTATGGGGTGCATAATAAATGAACTAAACTAACTTTAAGGCATCCTGAAAGAAAGCTTGGAGGGCTTGAAAAATTGCAGAACGAAGCCGTGAGGATAATCCTTGGGTGCCCTCGTACCACAAAGATACTTAATATGAGAAAGGAACTTAATATTCCGAGCGTTGTTTATCGTGTTACTGAAAATAACTGTCAAATTGGTATAAAAATGCTTAGGCTAGCTCATCCTAACCCTTGCACAGAAGCCCTCCAGAATTTCTTTATTGAATGTTGAAAACAACCCTCAAGTTGACTATTTCCGTAACAGCATGCACTCCTGTATGCTAATCCCCACAATCACCAAGCCCACCCGAGTCACTCAAACATCTGCCACTACCCTGGATCACCTTTGGACTAATATAACAGCTCCCCTTACATCTGGGGTAATTTATGACAGAACAACTGACCACTATCCTACTTTCCTCATAGCAAACATTGACACATCACCACCAGAAACCAAAAAACTTTCATTCAGGCTACATAGTGAATCAGCTTTAGGCAATCTCTCTAATGCACTTCACAATATTAACTGGGAATCTGAATTTAATAATTCACAGGATATAAACTCATCAACTAACCTCTTTCTCTACAAAACTCTAAGCCTCTACAACACTCACTGTCCCCTCCTTACCAAACAAGTAACTGATAAAAGAAAAAATAACCCGTGGCTCACAAGTGGCATAATTAAATCAATCAACAAAAAACATGAATACGAAAAGAAATTTAGGAGTGGCCTAATTCCAATGGAAGTAGTTAAAAGGTACTCGTCAGTGCTTACCAGTATCATAAGAAAAGCAAAACTTTCATACTATGAGACTAGATTCAAAGAAGCAAAAGGCAACATGAAAAGCACATGGAATACCATCTCTAACATCCTGGGAACTAAACAACACTCCCACAACCAGATAACACTCTCTAAGGATGGCCTTACACTGTCATCTGACTTAGAAATGGCGAATGAATTTAATAGCTTCTTTTCATCGATTGGTGCTAACCTTGCAAGTAAAATCCCACAGAGTCAGACACATATCAACACATATCTCTCAGGCAGCTATCCAAACTCTCTTCTCCTCTCACCAGTCAGCCCGTCAGATGTTGTGTCCATCATACATTCACTAAAAACCAAAGCTGGGAACATCAGTGAAATCCCATCCATTGTATACAAGAGCGCCTCCCATATGCCCTTGCACCACCTATAGCTCTGCTGTTCAACAAATCCCTTGAGTGTCATACCTTCCCTGATATCCTTAAAAACGCAAGAGTAACGCCAGTTCATAAAGGAGGTAGTGGATTATGTTGCATCTCTGCTTGCCTTGATGACTGAAAGAAAGCTTAAAGGGCTTGAAAACTTGCAGAACGAAGCCTTGAAGATAATCCTTGGATGTCCCTAGTACCACAAAGATACTTAACATGAGGAAGGAACTTAATATTAACTTAATAATAGAATATGAGTGCATATTCTACTGCATTACTATTTGTAATGATCCTCATATTGTGCTTCAATAATCCAATGTATAACCCTGAGATGTTTTCCTAATTGTACTTAGGATTCCTTGTTCATTATTGTGTATTGTTCTGATCTGCTTTTGTGTCGAAAATTCTTGCATCGTACCTGTAAACAATTTTTTGACAATTTTACTGTAATTATCCTATTTAAAATCATCTGTACTTGTAAAGTAAAGCTGTAATGTACCTGTTAAACACTTTTTATCAATTTTACATTTAATTATTTCTCTAAAACTCTGTTTAAGAATTTGCTCAAAGATTAGTTTAAGGACTTGCCCGAAACGCTATATATGCAAGCTAGTGGTTTTACAAGATTATAATTCTAACTTAAGCTCTATGTTGTCTCTTAACCCCCAATGTACGTTCTTGTATATATATAAATAAATAAAATAAATAAATAACGAGGGATCGAGGCATTAATGCGCAGTACGTGCTTCCCTCATCTGTGACGTCACAGCGCCATCTGACGACAGCATAAACACAGGCGGCCATTTTATGTTCCACCAAGATTAAAAAAAAAAATAATTTTGCCCCGAGGGGCGAGTTTATTGGGCAGCGCCCAATGTGTTCGCAATAGAATGTTCTACAAGAACATGTATAAAATAAGTGACACAGAGATTATTGATGTGTGTATTTGTGTGGGTGATTATAAATATGCATGTGTATGTATATATGTATACGTATATATATATATATATATATGTACATGTATGTATGAGAGTGTGTACATGTATATATAACATTAATAATTTTGTAACTAGCGTCAAAAATTGTTATTTGCTTAGCTAAACAAACTAGAGAGTTCAGTTCCTGAACCCATTATGTGCCTCTGTAATCCTTTACACCACCGCCCACGGGATGGGTATGGGGTGCATAATAAAGAAAGAAATTGAAATAATAAGGGTATGAAATGTATCAACATAAAACATTAATGTTAATGGCCATCAGGTAAAATCAGGTTATTATTTGTAAAGAATTTAAATGAGTTAAACTAAATACGAACTTAATATGTTTTGCTAACGCAAAAATATATTCCCGAGGTATTGTAATTGCAAATAAATATTTAATACAATTATTTGTATCATTTTTTTTATTTTAGATTTCCGTATTGCTTGATAATATATAATAGCGTTTAGATAATGCTAGCGCTGGACATTCTTTAGGCTCGTTGCATGTTGTGGTAGTCGCCGCCATTTTAAAACCGTGTCGAGAGGGACTGCTGCTGGCTTATCCACAAAATCCTGCTGCATCTTCAATAGTTAAGGTAACTGTTTTCTTTTATTTGCTCTTAGACATGTGTAGTATATTTATAAGCTTGTGGTGGTAGGCTGGATGGTGTGTTGATGGTGGTGTTGTGTTGATGGCCCTGAAGGTGTGTTGGTGGCCCTGGCTGGAGGTGTGTTGGTGGCCCTGGCTGGAGGTGTGTTGGTGGCCCTGGCTGGAGGTGTGTTGGTGGCCCTGGCTGGAGGTGTGTTGGTGGCCCTGGCTGGAGGTGTGTTGGTGGCCCTGGCTGGAGGTGTGTTGGTGGCCCTGGCTGGAGGTGTGTTGGTGGCCCTGGCTGGAGGTGTGTTGGTGGCCCTGGCTGGAGGTGTGTTGGTGGCCCTGGCTGGAGGTGTGTTGGTGGCCCTGGCTGGAGGTGTGTTGGTGGCCCTGGCTGGAGGTGTGTTGGTGGCCCTGGCTGGAGGTGTGTTGGTGGCCCTGGCTGGAGGTGTGTTGGTGGCCCTGGCTGGAGGTGTGTTGGTGGCCCTGGCTGGAGGTGTGTTGGTGGCCCTGGCTGGAGGTGTGTTGGTGGCCCTGGCTGGAGGTGTGTTGATGGCCCTGGCTGGAGGTGTGTTGGTGGCCCTGGCTGGAGGTGTGTTGATGGCCCTGGCTGGAGGTGTGTTGGTGGCCCTGGCTGGAGGTGTGTTGGTGGCCCTGGCTGGAGGTGTGTTGGTGGCCCTGGCTGGAGGTGTGTTGGTGGCCCTGGCTGGAGGTGTGTTGATGGCCCTGGCTGGAGGTGTGTTGGTGGCCCTGGCTGGAGGTGTGTTGGTGGCCCTGGCTGGAGGTGTGTTGATGGTGGTGTTGTGTTGATGGCCCTGGAGGCGTGTTGATGGCCCTGGAGGTGTGTTGGTGGCCCTAGCTGGAGGTGTGTTGATGGCCCTATATATACACATATATATATATATATATATATATATATATATATATATATATATATATATATATATATATATATATATATATATATATATATATATATATATATATGTCGTACCTAGTAGCCAGAACTCACTTCTCAGCCTACTATGCAAGGCCCGATTTGCCTAATAAGCCAAGTTTTCATGAATTAATGCTTTTTCGTCAACCTAACCTACCTAACCTAACCTAACCTAGCTTTTTTTGGCTACCTAACCTAACCTTACCTATAAAGATAGGTTAGGTTAGGTTAGGTAGGGTTGGTTAGGTTCGGTCATATATCTACGTTAATTTTACCTCTAATAAAAAAAAATTAACCTCATACATAGTGAAAAGGGCAGCTTTATCATTTCATAAGAAAAAAATTATAGAAAATATATTAATTCAGGAAAACTTGGCTTATTAGGCAAATCGGGCCTTGCATAGTAGGCTGAGAAGTGAGTTCTGGCTACTAGGTACGACATATATATATATATATATATATTATATTATGAATATCAGAGGTCCCAGGACAATTATTGTGCATGTGTAGTATGTATATTTATGTAGTATATTTGGCATATTTAATGGCATTTAGTTAATGCCACTTAGTGGCATGTCTCTGCACCGTTTCCAGTTTGTTGATATGCTTTCTAAGATATGGGCACACCATACAACTGTTGCATACTCCAACTTTGGTGTAACAAAAATTGTGAACAATTTCAAAATTTCTGTTGAAGAAATCCTGTTTCCTAGTTCTGCATCTGTTTTGGTATAACACCTCCTTTTTTACTAGGCCTGCAATTATGAATGCCTTTATAACCAGCTAAGTTGTAGAGTTGGGTATAGTCTTTACTTAGCCAAGTTTCTGTTAAAATGAGGGTCCGTCTAATTACCACAAGCTACCACAAGCTACACAAGCTTCACAAAGCTTCCTGGCAATACGTTAGTAATGAATAAATATAATAGGTTAGGTTGACCCAACTTAACCTAACCGACGCTTGGATCGTCGACTTGATTTGGCGTCACCAGCTCTTTATTTTCGTCTAATTTCTTTATAAAAAGATCCTTTTTCAGATTAAAATTATGTTTTTTCGTGTTGTACATTCAGCACCAACATTATAATGAGTAAATATATCATATTTATTCATTACTAACGTATTGCCAGGAAGCTGAGTGGGTAGGTCTCAATAAATTTCCTGGTATAATATTATTGTTTGCTATTCTCCATCTTAGACTAGGCAAGTTGAAGTCACCTAGGAAGATAATATGAGGTATCGAGTTCTCCATTTTGTTTATCTGTTCTGTGAATTCCTCGGTCGTTGCATCTGGCGGTTTGTATATTAGAATAATCACTAAATTTATTTTCTCTATTTTTAATCCCAATACCTCTACCACCTCATTTGTAATGTTAAGGAGCTCCGAGCATACAAGGTCTTCCATAGTATACAGACCCACTCCTCCATGTGACCTAATTTTCCTATCACAGTTGTGTACTTTTCGAGACTACATTTCAAATATTCCCTAACATACATGGCTTCTCCCCCCTCTTTGTGTAAAATAGTTTAAATCCATTTATGGGACATTCAGCAAATAGTTCTCTATTTTTTACATTCATCAATGTTTCGGTACGTGCAATAGTATGTATTGTTTCATTGCAGATAACAGCATTTAAATTTTTTTTGTTTCTTAGACTTAGACTCGTACTACCAAGTTGCTGTTGGCAATTGGATAATTTTTTTATGAAGTCATTTGTTATTTTTTCCCCTACTTTAGTAATTTATGCTTTTGATCTCAATTAGTTTTATATCCTAGCTTTTTAATTTTTTCCCCTTATATATTGCCATCTTATCTGTCTGCTTTACATGGCTTAAGCAGAGTCATGTCTGCTTAAGCCTTTGTTATTTTACTAATTTACCTGTTTTAATTATTATTTGTTTTCAAAGTTTAGTTTACCCCATTTTATTTGCTTTTTGCAGTACAATACTTTACTAATAATCTTGTAATAGTAATTGGTAATGTAGCACTTGGCCTTTCTCCTTCAGAATGTATGCACACATTATAGAAAGAAGAAGAGAATACCACACAAGATGGCAGCGTATGTCACGGGCCAAAAAGCGACGCCTAAAAGAACAGGTAAACCTCGAAGTCTTTCAGAGGTTGATAGATGGAAAGCGACTGAATACAGGCAACTCCTTCTCTACACCGGTAAGATTGTACTGAAGGGAATCTTACCCAAAGAATTGTATGACCATTTCCTGACTCTGAGTGTAGCCATTTCTATTCTTGTATCACCTAAATTGATTCAGTTAAATTACAGCCAATATGCACATGATCTTTTGCTGTACTTTGTGTTAAAGGCTCGTGAGCTGTATGGTAAGGATTTTTTAGTGTACAATGTACACTGCCTAACACACATATCCTCTGATGCCAAAGAGTTTGGTAGTTTGGACAGATGTTCAGCATTTCCATTTGAAAATTACCTGCAGCAGGTTAAGAATATGGTTCGATCAAGTAAAAACCCTCTTGTTCAAGGAGGATTTAAGGGATTTACTGGAGAACTTGGCAAAGGTATATTCACAATAGTCGTCTCTATTACTAATGACACTATTGCAGATGAAGGTATCTTTGTAAGATATTGCTATGCCACCTCCTTTTTTTATTAGGCCTGCAGTTGTGAATGGCTTTATTATCAGCCAAGTTGTAGCATACAACATAGCATATATATGTATATGGCATACATATATATATATATATATATATATATATATATATATATATATATATATATATATATATATATATATATATATATATATATATATATATATATATATATATATATTCAAAATTCGTCAGTGTACTACATTTTTGTTGTTGCTTTCAGGTGATGCTTTTAACCAGTGTACGTGGGTCTGATTGTGCAACCATGGTTCGAAGAATAATGAAGATATGAACAAACGGCCTGTGGTCACTATACAGTCTGGAAGGGCAAAAGAAGAAATTGGCATTTCTACAAAAACAAGAACTATATAATGTTATTTTAAGTAAGTAACCAAAAAATTAAATAATTTTTTTAAAGTTTAAAATTCACTTAAAAATTTAAATTTTAAATTAAAAATTTTAACCAAAAAACTTAATATTTTTCATATTTGGAACCATTCCATAATATTTTCCCAAGCATAAATGATTATATTTCTATCACTTGCTCTTAAGATTGTTTCATTTAATAGAGGTTGGGCATAATTGTTCTCTGCTGCTAATAGAACTGACTGACTTAGCTATAGGAAAATGTAAACTTAATTGGTTTATCCATTACAGTATTGTGCAGTTTATTTCATGATCCTGTGCTTAATACTTGCATAAATAGTAGATTGCAAAATGCATTTTTATATCATTAGTATTGTATAATAATAATGCAAATAATTGACTTATAAATGATGTACAATTAATTGGTAGGTGATATTATATTATTAATATTTTTTCATTCTTGCAAAGCCTTAACAAAGCCATTAACATGTTAATATAAACTTGATCACCTTCCACTTATTTTCTCATGTGCTACCTACATGTACAAAACCTTATTCCTAAATGCATATTTTGTTCTGAAGCTTGTCCTTTATATGTTGCGTATCACCATCTCTGGAGAGTTTTATCTGATTGATGTATAAATTACTTTTAATTTTATAGAATATTATTGTTATACTGAATTTATTATTATATAAATAACTTAATTTTACAGAATCATCTATCAACGCACATCCACAAGTTGAGGAGGAGGATGTGACCTTCCAGATTTCTCAAGTACTGAAACATAGACCAAACAGGCCTGGTAGATCTAGGTACAAGGTAAAATAATTAAAAATTTTTTTTTTCCTAATTGTCCGATATATATATATATATATATATATATATATATATATATATATATATATATATATATATATATATATATATATATAATATATGTCATACCTAGTAGCCAGAACGCACTTCTCAGCCTACTATGCAAGGCCAAATTTGCCTAATAAGCTAAGTTTTCCTGAATTAATATATTTTCTATAATTTTTTTCTTATGAAATGATAAAGCTACCCATTTCATTATGTATGAGGTCAATGTTTTTTTTATTGGAGTTAAAATTAACGTAGATATATGACCGAACCTAACCAACCCTACCTAACCTAACCTAACCTATCTTTATAGGTTAGGTAGTAGAGAAAGTTAGGTTAGGTTAGGTTAGGTAGGTTAGGTAGTCGAAAAACAATTAATTCATGAAAACTTGGCTTATTAGGCAAATCTGGCCTTGCATAGTAGGCTGAGAAGTGAGTTCTGGCTACTAGGTACTGACATATATATATATATATATATATATATATATATATATATATATATATATATATATATATATATATATGTCGTACCTAGTAGCCAGAACTCACTTCTCAGCCTACTATGCAAGGCCCGATTTGCCTAATAAGCCAAGTTTTCATGAATTAATTGTTTTTCGACTACCTAACCTACCTAACCTAACCTAACCTAACTTTCTCTACTACCTAACCTAACCTAACCTATAAAGATAGGTTAGGTAGGGTTGGTTAGGTTCGGTCATATATCTACGTTAATTTTAACTCCAATAAAAAAACATTGACCTCATACATAATGAAATGGGTAGCTTTATCATTTCATAAGAAAAAAATTATAGAAAATATATTAATTCAGGAAAACTTGGCTTATTAGGCAAATTTGGCCTTGCATAGTAGGCTGAGAAGTGCGTTCTGGCTACTAGGTACGACATATATATATATATATATATATATATATATATATATATATATATATATATATATATATATATATATATATATATATATATATATCGGACAATTAGGAAAAAAAAAAAAAAAAATTTAAATTATTTTACCTTGTACCTAGATCCACCAGGCCTGTTTGGTCTATGTTTCAGTACTTGAGAAATCTGGAAGGTCACATCCTCCTCCTCAACTTGTGGATGTGCGTTGATAGATGATTCTGTAAAATTAAGTTATTTATATAATAATAAATTCAGTATAACAATAATATTCTGTAAAATTAAAAGTAATTTATACATCAATCAGATAAAACTCTCCAGAGATGGTGATACACAACATATAAAGGACAAGTTTCAGAACAAAATATGCATTTAGGAATAAGGTTTTGTACATGTAGGTAGCACATGAGAAAATAAGTGGAAGGTGATCAAGTTTATATTAACATGTTAATGGCTTTGTTAAGGCTTTGCAAGAATGAAAAAATATTAATAATATAATATCACCTACCAATTAATTGTACATCATTTATAAGTCAATTATTTGCATTATTATTATTCAATACTAATGATATAAAAATGCATTTTGTAATCTACTATTTATGCAAGTATTAAGCACAGGATCATGAAATAAACTGCACAATACTGTAATGGATAAACCAATTAAGTTTACATTTTCCTATAGCTAAGTCAGTCAGTTCTATTAGCAGCAGAGAACAATTATGCCCAACCTCTATTAAATGAAACAATCTTAAGAGCAAGTGATAGAAATATAATCATTTATGCTTGGGAAAATATTATGGAATGGTTCCAAATATGAAAAATATTAAGTTTTTTGGTTAAAATTTTTTAATTTAAAATTTAAATTTTTAAGTGAATTTTAAACTTTAAAAAAATTATTTAATTTTTTGGTTACTTACTTAAAATAACATTATATAGTTCTTGTTTTTGTAGAAATGCCAATTTCTTCTTTTGCCCTTCCAGACTGTATAGTGACCACAGGCCGTTTGTTCATATCTTCATTATTCTTCGAACCATGGTTGCATAATCAGACCCACGTACACTGGTTAAAAGCATCACCTAAAAGCAACAACAAAAATGTAGTACACTGACGAATTTTGAATATATATATATATATATATATATATATATATATATATATATATATATATATATATATATATATATATATATATATATATATATATATATATATATATATGTATGCCATATACATATATATGCTATGTTGTATGCTACAACTTGGCTGATAATAAAGCCATTCACAACTGCAGGCCTAATAAAAAAAGGAGGTGGCATAGCAATATCTTACAAAGATACCTTCATCTGCAATAGTGTCATTAGTAATAGAGACGACTATTGTGAATATACCTTTGCCAAGTTCTCCAGTAAATCCCTTAAATCCTCCTTGAACAAGAGGGTTTTTACTTGATCGAACCATATTCTTAACCTGCTGCAGGTAATTTTCAAATGGAAATGCTGAACATCTGTCCAAACTACCAAACTCTTTGGCATCAGAGGATATGTGTGTTAGGCAGTGTACATTGTACACTAAAAAATCCTTACCATACAGCTCACGAGCCTTTAACACAAAGTACAGCAAAAGATCATGTGCATATTGGCTGTAATTTAACTGAATCAATTTAGGTGATACAAGAATAGAAATGGCTACACTCAGAGTCAGGAAATGGTCATACAATTCTTTGGGTAAGATTCCCTTCAGTACAATCTTACCGGTGTAGAGAAGGAGTTGCCTGTATTCAGTCGCTTTCCATCTATCAACCTCTGAAAGACTTCGAGGTTTACCTGTTCTTTTAGGCGTCGCTTTTTGGCCCGTGACATACGCTGCCATCTTGTGTGGTATTCTCTTCTTCTTTCTATAATGTGTGCATACATTCTGAAGGAGAAAGGCCAAGTGCTACATTACCAATTACTATTACAAGATTATTAGTAAAGTATTGTACTGCAAAAAGCAAATAAAATGGGGTAAACTAAACTTTGAAAACAAATAATAATTAAAACAGGTAAATTAGTAAAATAACAAAGGCTTAAGCAGACATGACTCTGCTTAAGCCATGTAAAGCAGACAGATAAGATGGCAATATATAAGGGGAAAAAATTAAAAAGCTAGGATATAAAACTAATTGAGATCAAAAGCATAAATTACTAAAGTAGGGGAAAAAATAACAAATGACTTCATAAAAAAATTATCCAATTGCCAACAGCAACTTGGTAGTACGAGTCTAAGTCTAAGAAACAAAAAAAATTTAAATGCTGTTATCTGCAATGAAACAATACATACTATTGCACGTACCGAAACATTGATGAATGTAAAAAATAGTTCTCTATTTGCTGAATGTCCCATAAATGGATTTAAACTATTTTACACAAAGAGGGGGAAGAAGCCATGTATGTTAGGGAATATTTGAAATGTAGTCTCGAAAAGTACACAACTGTGATAGGAAAATTAGGTCACATGGAGGAGTGGGTCTGTATACTATGGAAGACCTTGTATGCTCGGAGCTCCTTAACATTACAAATGAGGTGGTAGAGGTATTGGGATTAAAAATAGAGAAAATAAATTTAGTGATTATTCTAATATACAAACCGCCAGATGCAACGGCCGAGGAATTCACAGAACAGATAAACAAAATGGAGAACTCGATACCTCATATTATCTTCCTAGGGGACTTCAACTTGCCTAGTCTAAGATGGAGAATAGCAAACAATAATATTATACCAGGAAATTTATCGAGACCTACCCACTCAGCTTCCTGGCAATACGTTAGTAATGAATAAATATGATATATTTACTCATTATAATGTTGGTGCTGAATGTACAACACGAAAAAACATAATTTTAATCTGAAAAAGGATCTTTTTATAAAGAAATTAGACGAAAATAAAGAGCTGGTGACGCCAAATCAAGTCGACGATCCAAGCGTCGGTTACGTTAAGTTAGGTCAACCTAACCTATTATATTTATTCATTACTAACGTATTGCCAGGAAGCTTTGTGAAGCTTGTGTAGCTTGTGGTAGCTTGTGGTAATTAGACGGACCCTCATTTTAACAGAAACTTGGCTAAGTAAAGACTATACCCAACTCTACAACTTAGCTGGTTATAAAGGCATTCATAATTGCAGGCCTAGTAAAAAAGGAGGTGTTATACCAAAACAAATGCAGAACTAGGAAACAGGATTTCTTCAACAGAAATTTTGAAATTGTTCACAATTTTTGTTACACCAAAGTTGGAGTATGCAGCAGTTGTATGGTGTGCCCATATCTTAGAAAGCATATCAACAAACTGGAAACGGTGCAGAGACATGCCACTAAGTGGCATTAACTAAATGCCATTAAATATGCCAAATATACTACATAAATATACATACTACACATGCACAATAATTGTCCTGGGACCTCTGATATTCATAATATATATATATATATATATATATATATATATATATATATATATATATATATATATATATATATATATATATATATATATATATATATATATATATATATATATATATATATATATATATATGTGTATATATATAGGGCCATCAACACACCTCCAGCTAGGGCCACCAACACACCTCCAGGGCCATCAACACGCCTCCAGGGCCATCAACACAACACCACCATCAACACACCTCCAGCCAGGGCCACCAACACACCTCCAGCCAGGGCCACCAACACACCTCCAGCCAGGGCCACCAACACACCTCCAGCCAGGGCCACCAACACACCTCCAGCCAGGGCCACCAACACACCTCCAGCCAGGGCCATCAACACACCTCCAGCCAGGGCCACCAACACACCTCCAGCCAGGGCCACCAACACACCTCCAGCCAGGGCCACCAACACACCTCCAGCCAGGGTCATCAACACACCTCCAGCCAGGGCCACCAACACACCTCCAGCCAGGGCCACCAACACACCTCCAGCCAGGGCCACCAACACACCTCCAGCCAGGGCCGCCAACACACCTCCAGCCAGGGCCACCAACACACCTCCAGCCAGGGCCACCAACACACCTCCAGCCAGGGCCACCAACACACCTCCAGCCAGGGCCACCAACACACCTCCAGCCAGGGCCACCAACACACCTCCAGCCAGGGCCACCAACACACCTCCAGCCAGGGCCACCAACACACCTCCAGCCAGGGCCACCAACACACCTCCAGCCAGGGCCATCAACACACCATCCAGCCAGGGCCACCAACACACCTCCAGCCAGGGCCACCAACACACCTCCAGCCAGGGCCATCAACACACCATCCAGCCTGGGCCACCAACACACCTCCAGCCAGGGCCACCAACACACCTCCAGCCAGGGCCATCAACACACCATCCAGCCAGGGCCACCAACACACCATCCAGCCTACCACCACAAGCTTATAAATATACTACACACGTCTAAGAGCAAATAAAAGAAAACAGTTACCTTAACTATTGAAGATGCAGCAGGATTTTGTGGATAAGCCAGCAGCAGTCCCTCTCGACACGGTTTTAAAATGGCGGCGACTACCACAACATGCAACGAGCCTAAAGAATGTCCAGCGCTAGCATTATCTAAACGCTATTATATATTATCAAGCAATACGGAAATCTAAAATAAAAAAAATGATACAAATAATTGTATTAAATATTTATTTGCAATTACAATACCTCGGGAATATATTTTTGCGTTAGCAAAACATATTAAGTTCGTATTTAGTTTAACTCATTTAAATTCTTTACAAATAATAACCTGATTTTACCTGATGGCCATTAACATTAATGTTTTATGTTGATACATTTCATACCCTTATTATTTCAATTTCTTTCTTTATTATGCACCCCATACCCATCCCGTGGGCGGTGGTGTAAAGGATTACAGAGGCACATAATGGGTTCAGGAACTGAACTCTCTAGTTTGTTTAGCTAAGCAAATAACAATTTTTGACGCTAGTTACAAAATTATTAATGTTATATATACATGTACACACTCTCATACATACATGTACATATATATATATATATATATATATATACGTATACATATATACATACACATGCATATTTATAATCACCCACACAAATACACACATCAATAATCTCTGTGTCACTTATTTTATACATGTTCTTGTAGAACATTCTATTGCGAACACATTGGGCGCTGCCCAATAAACTCGCCCCTCGGGGCAAAATTATTTTTTTTTTAATCTTGGTGGAACATAAAATGGCCGCCTGTGTTTATGCTGTCGTCAGATGGCGCTGTGACGTCACAGATGAGGGAAGCACGTACTGCGCATTAATGCCTCGATCCCTCGTTATTTATTTATTTTATTTATTTATATATATACAAGAACGTACATTGGGGGGTTAAGAGACAACATAGAGTTTAAGTTAGAATTATAATCTTGTAAAACCACTAGCTTGCATATATAGCGTTTCGGGCAAGTCCTTAAACTAATCTTTGAGCAAATTCTTAAACAGTTTTAGAGAAATAATTAAATGTAAAATTGATAAAAAGTGTTTAACAGGTACATTACAGCTTTACTTTACAAGTACAGATGATTTTAAGTAGGATAATTACAGTAAAATTGTCAAAAAATTGTTTACAGGTACGATGCAAGAATTTTCGACACAAAAGCAGATCAGAACAATACACAATAATGAACAAGGAATCCTAAGTACAATTAGGAAAACATCTCAGGGTTATACATTGGATTACTGAAGCACAATATGAGGATCATTACAAATAGTAATGCAGTAGAATATGCACTCATATTCTATTATTAAGTTAATATTAAGTTCCTTCCTCATGTTAAGTATCTTTGTGGTACTAGGGACATCCAAGGATTATCTTCAAGGCTTCGTTCTGCAAGTTTTCAAGCCCTTTAAGCTTTCTTTCAGTCATCAAGGCAAGCAGAGATGCAACATAATCCACTACCTCCTTTATGAACTGGCGTTACTCTTGCGTTTTTAAGGATATCAGGGAAGGTATGACACTCAAGGGATTTGTTGAACAGCAGAGCTATAGGTGGTGCAAGGGCATATGGGAGGCGCTCTTGTATACAATGGATGGGATTTCACTGATGTTCCCAGCTTTGGTTTTTAGTGAATGTATGATGGACACAACATCTGACGGGCTGACTGGTGAGAGGAGAAGAGAGTTTGGATAGCTGCCTGAGAGATATGTGTTGATATGTGTCTGACTCTGTGGGATTTTACTTGCAAGGTTAGCACCAATCGATGAAAAGAAGCTATTAAATTCATTCGCCATTTCTAAGTCAGATGACAGTGTAAGGCCATCCTTAGAGAGTGTTATCTGGTTGTGGGAGTGTTGTTTAGTTCCCAGGATGTTAGAGATGGTATTCCATGTGCTTTTAATGTTGCCTTTTGCTTCTTTGAATCTAGTCTCATAGTATGAAAGTTTTGCTTTTCTTATGATACTGGTAAGCACTGACGAGTACCTTTTAACTACTTCCATTGGAATTAGGCCACTCCTAAATTTCTTTTCGTATTCATGTTTTTTGTTGATTGATTTAATTATGCCACTTGTGAGCCACGGGTTATTTTTTCTTTTATCAGTTACTTGTTTGGTAAGGAGGGGACAGTGAGTGTTGTAGAGGCTTAGAGTTTTGTAGAGAAAGAGGTTAGTTGATGAGTTTATATCCTGTGAATTATTAAATTCAGATTCCCAGTTAATATTGTGAAGTGCATTAGAGAGATTGCCTAAAGCTGATTCACTATGTAGCCTGAATGAAAGTTTTTTGGTTTCTGGTGGTGATGTGTCAATGTTTGCTATGAGGAAAGTAGGATAGTGGTCAGTTGTTCTGTCATAAATTACCCCAGATGTAGGGGGAGCTGTTATATTAGTCCAAAGGTGATCCAGGGTAGTGGCAGATGTTTGAGTGACTCGGGTGGGCTTGGTGATTGTGGGGATTAGCATACAGGAGTGCATGCTGTTACGGAAATAGTCAACTTGAGGGTTGTTTTCAACATTCAATAAAGAAATTCTGGAGGGCTTCTGTGCAAGGGTTAGGATGAGCTAGCCTAAGCATTTTTATACCAATTTGACAGTTATTTTCAGTAACACGATAAACAACGCTCGGAATATTAAGTTCCTTTCTCATATTAAGTATCTTTGTGGTACGAAGGCACCCAAGGATTATCCTCACGGCTTCGTTCTGCAATTTTTCAAGCCCTCCAAGCTTTCTTTCAGGATGCCTTAAAGTTAGTTTAGTTCATTTATTATGCACCCCATACCCATCTTGTGGGCAGTAGTGGAAAGGGTTGCAGAGGCACATAATGGGCTCAGGGACTGAACCCCACAATTCATTTAGCTAAGCAAGTTACAATCTTGATGAGCTAGTTACAAAATTCAGTATAAGTCGTCACATCAACAATGGGTTCGAGATCGATCACAAGTACAGTTTCTAAATTAAGCAACTGACATTATTGGAGAGCTAGTGTCACAATTGATATGTTTGTCCTGCACACCGCCCCTCATCCAGTGGGCAGCGGTGGATAGGTTACAATCACTTTGTTACTACTTACAGTTAGCAAACTGGGGATATTTGGCTAAAATTTCTGGTACCAGATAATTTTGAATGAAATATTGACACATCGTTGGTACATTGGTTATAAAATTGTCTCTGAATTCACTATCACATAGTGACGGAGGGTGTGCGAATAATTTTGTTGACAGTTAACATTTGGTCAGGTCTACATCGGCAGATAATGAGAATTCCCAGAAATACTTGTAACCGAGTCTAAGCCGAGCAGTAGTAACATCTAGAAGTCTGCTGATTTTATTGGATGAACCATAGATGTGTCGCTCCTCTTGCATAATAGTATTGAACGAAAGTTAATCTCCCCAAACAATTTCGCGTTTTGGGCAAGTTACCCCTCCACTCTCTCCATTTTTTTTTTTGACATTCCCTGGTAGTGTGCGGAAATACTGAAAAGTGTATACTCTTTTCAACTTTGTCACCTTAATTCTCGTCCTATGTCTTTCATTTTGGTATCAATGCGTTCCCAATAGAATTCCCAACAGAACTATGTGAATATAATGTCAAAGACAGCAGCGCGCTCCACCCGCCGACAAGATGAATGTAGGCCAAGGGTACCAGAAAAAGAAAGCTGAGCGTGATAATACTGAAAAGTGTATACCCTTTTCAACTTTGTTACCTCAATTCTCATCCTAGGTTTTTCAATTTAGCATCAATGTGTTCGCAATAGAATTCTCTACAGGACTAAAGGCATATAAACTCCAAAAGCCCGGCTTACCATCCGCAACAAACAGAGAAAGCGAGAGCGTGTTACCAGGGAGCGCACAAGAGCGATAAAATGTATACACTCTTTTCATTCTGGTCACCTCAATTGTCATCCTAGGTCTTTCATTTTGGTATCAATGTGTTCGCAATAGAATTTCCAACCGTAATTTATGCATGAAATGTCAAAAACAGCAGCGTGCTCCACCCGCTGACGTGATGAAAGCACGGCGGACCATCCACACAAAACAGAGAAAGTGAGAGAAAGTAACCTGGGAGCACTCTAGTGCAATGTAATGTGAACACACTTTTCACTTTGGTTACCTCAATTCTCGTCATATGTCTTTCATTTTGGTATCAATGTGTTCGCAATTGTATCTGCTGGCATTTTACCCTTTGCTTGGATCTGAAGGGTTTTAGGCTCACCACGATGCAATCTGATAGTACCACACGTGTATATACCTATCTTCAAGCAGCAATTCACTCATTCAAACCGACTTATAATAGTTATCCATATATAAATGGTAATCTTTGTTCTACCTGTTAACCTGTCATATGAAGAAAGATTGTCAAAGCTTATATTACATTCTCTAGAAAAGCAAAGAATTAGGAGTGACATATGGTAGAGGTGCACAATGGGATGAATGGACATAACAAAGGGGACATTAATGGGGTATTAAAAGTAGCAACACAAGACAGAACTCGAAACAAAGTGTAAAAATTGGAAAAATTTAGATTTAGGAAAGAACTGCATGAGTAAATACACTGGGTTTGTACCTTAAGGTTCATGTATGCAATATTACAGAGTTCCAGTTAACTCCCATGCATGCAATTAATTTATGTTATGTTCATGTTTTTTATGTTAAAATGTTTTTGTTGATTTGTTTGTATATTTTCATAAGTAAAGCATGCTTACCGTCTTATTCCAAGTTTTATGATAACTTTACAATGTTTAAAACATAAAGTTCAATATATATTCTGGTTTTCATACAGGAATTATACGTTAATATAACATCATAATAACGTAATGATGTCGTGTAAATAACGTTATACTGACGTCATATAAATGTTATATTTATGTTATAAGAACGTAAATTGGATAGCTTTACAGAAAGTAAACAAAAAAAACTAAATGTTGACTGAAAATTATTTATTCTTAAATATAAAGCATGAAAACATTATAATACCATAGCATTTACTATTATTTTTAAATTTTTACATAAATCTTTAAAAACTGTGTCATAAGAATATATGTTTTTAGTTATATCCTTTGGTTTTAAGAATGTCAGATATACGTATTTATGTCAAAAGTTACAGTATTACCTTTGTGGAACCATTTAAAAACGTCCACAAACGTTCTGTGTTTGCTGGGAATACTCTCTGGACGATCATTTAAATCATATGATCAAGCTATAGCTTTTATAACAAGATATTTATATTTAAACCAAAAAAAATTTAAAAGGATTAAAATCATAGAAGAAAATAATCAAAACGAAAAAGATGAAGTTGGAAATATATGTTTAACCTCAATGAATAATGACACAGTAACATTAACCAGGACTTATAATGAGCCTAATACAACTACTTATTGTATATCTGATCCCAAATGTGATCAGATATTGAGCTTTACTATAAAGAATTTAGGACGTCAACAACTCACAGTTTCATCCGATTGTCAACATGATAAGAATTTAATTAATACACGCTGTAATATCTGCCAAGATAAAGAACGTTGTGTTCTCATTTTACCCTGTCAACATTTTTGTGTCTGTGAATTGTGTCTTTTACAACTTAGTAACTGTCCAATATGTCGCAATTTAATTAGTCACGTAACTAAAGTATATTTTTCTTAATCTGAAATAATTTAGAGTAAAGGAGTTATTAAAAATGAAATTAAAAATATATATCTCTTTGATTTATAAAACAACAAATGAAATAGGTTTAACTAATTATATCTTTCGTTTTACTTAAAAAAAAATCGCCTAATGCTGTAATGATGGTATTGTGGTAATTGATAATTCTCCAATCTGAACTATTCATTAAATTCATGGTGACGTCCACCTAAACTAAAGTTCCCGTTCAAAATAATAAGGTTGCGACATAGCTAGCTGGTTGCCTAGAGCAGATGCAACACTGTGTCAGGTGAACAAGAGAATATGAAATTTACGAACAATGGCTGGCTTGTGCCAAACACAGCCAAAAATATGGATCCATTTATTTAGAAATGATTATAAAGTATTTTTTTTCTTAGAATAATAGCGAATTTTTTTTTTTTTTTTTTTTGACCTAAAATCTTCAACTGTTTATGAAAATATTTCTAACTGGGGAAAAGGATAAAATTTTGGGGATACTGAAACCGAATGTTGGAATGTAGCTACTTTGTATAAAGAGATGGATACCTTCATAACAAAAATACATTTCAGTTTTTATAATTTGATTTATTAAATACAATTTTGTACAAATTTATTATAAAATTTTTTAGCTATCAGATATTCACGGAAGCTACATGTGACTGATTGGCAAGTAATCGGCCCAGTATTATAGATACCATTTAGCAATCCTTGTTCAGTTGTCACAGTCCCAATAATCACATCCACATGAGAACGTTTAATTAGAAGCTGTCGTCCAGCAAGATGATTATCATGTAATATTACTGGATGACCAAACATGTAATCACCTTTTTCATTATGAGATAAAACATTCATTCTGATGAGAGCGTCATATGTGTGCACTGGATCTCTCAAGTAAGACAAACAGGCGTTTACATAAGTATTTTGGGTTAAAGGAACCATGGATACTTTTTCCCAATACCTATCTAAATTGAAGAGGTTATAAATCATTTTATCTCCTTTACCATGGACATTAATAAGCATGTCCACTATTTTCTTCACTTTGTCTGTAATTATTTCTCTGAAGAATTTCTCATTATGGATACATTTTTTCTTGACAATTTTTTGTTGTTGTTTTTTTTTGGATGATACAATGACTATTATGATTGCCTTGGAACTTCCTGCCTCCTCTTATACAAAAGTATAATTGACATAAATCTATATCAGATTCCTTAAATATATATATGTGTGGTGAAAATAAAATTTAATTATCTTCTTTTAGCAACTGATGTGATAAAAATCTTTTCATCAATAACATTATAATATAGTTTGTATATTATTTTAAATTTTGAATTATATCCTAGTTAATAGATGAATAATTGGTGTTCAGGGAGAAAAGTAATCTGTAATCCCCAACTCATTATGATATAATTCAAATTGGGGAAAAGGATATAATTTATAGTTTTATCTTATAAGATAAAGGTATATTATCATCTCAGAGGATTAGTTATAGTTTGCATTCTGTAATTGTATAATTTTTGTAGTGATGCTGAAATAGACTGTTGAAAATCTAAGAGTTGTGGAAGATTTAAAATCAGTAGTTAACAAGAGTAATAATATACACGATTTTTAGGATCTGGACCAGTGAACATGGATGGTAGTGTGAAGTAAGTGTGACCGAAGTTTATTAGGGGGTACTTCGTTCTTAATGTTGATGATGTACTCTGGGTCACCTGATCTAAAAAAAATAATAAATATTATGGCTGATAAGACAAGCTGAATAAGTCAACCTAAGCTTAGTTTAATATAAAACTCGACCAAAAAGATAGTGGAAAGTGTTCTTCACAACCAGACGCCCTGGAGTCTGGCTGAGGTAACCTCGCTGTATATAAGATGGCGCGTGTCGCCGTCGTCGCCACCACAGTGTTCAAAACCACAGCAGTATAACCAACATCCTACAAGAAAACTCATTCTCATACAGCTACAGAACCAGCTATTTGAGAGAATTAATTATCTGCAGTAGAATAATAAGAATATACTGCTCATACACGTTTGACAGGGCCGGCGCCTGCTACTCTGACAGCATCTCGTACTGGGTTTTGTATATGTACAGAAGAGTATGGAAGGGGAAGTATTCAAGATAATAGTCTTGTGTCTACTAGTTTCCACGAGAGTTGAGGCTGACACAATGGTCGGTCCCGAGAAGATCAAGGTCAAGGTCAAGGGGGACACTGCCGATTACATCCAGATGTCTGCTAATAATAACCTCATTGTTGCACATCAGAACCAACAAGCAGCTGCAGGTAAGATCAGTCATCCATATATACACACATACTCCAATTGAAAGTTTATTTAAAGTCAATAGTTATGACAAGATTCTTAGACACATTAAGTAAGATAACACAAATCAAGTGGTAATTTCTATATAAGAGACACAAAATATTAACCTTACTTACGCCTTATTATCTGTTTTACAGGACTGTTTCTATCAGCAACGTATGATTCTGTCTCTCCGGTCAGTCACTCTGCCGGCTTCCCCAGTGCAAAAGAGGAAGAAGAAGAAGAAGAAGGAAGAATAAAGTTATTTACCGATTGCATAACACACATTCTTCACTTACTCCAATTCTAACACAGGTTATGTCCTTGAGGCAAAGAGCCAGTTTTTTATAGCTGAGATGATTTCCAGTCACTGCAGTTATTTTTCCTTGTGGCAAAGAGCCAGTTTTTTTTATGGCTGAGGTGATTTCCAGTCACTGCAGTTATTTTTCCTTGTGGCAAAGAGCCAGTTTTTTTTTATGGCTGAGGTGATTTCCAATCACTGCAGTTATTTTTCCTTGTGGCAAAGAGCCAGTTTTTTTTATGGCTGAGGTGATTTCCAGTCACTGCAGTTATTTTTCCTTGTGGCAAAGAGCCAGTTTTTTTTTATGGCTGAGGTGATTTCCAGTCACTGCAGTTATTTT
Organism: Procambarus clarkii; assembly: GCF_040958095.1. Taxonomy (NCBI): domain Eukaryota; kingdom Metazoa; phylum Arthropoda; class Malacostraca; order Decapoda; family Cambaridae; genus Procambarus; species Procambarus clarkii. The sequence continues at coordinate 36,466,355 of NC_091190.1, forward strand.
TCCTTGTGGCAAAGAGCCAGTTTTTTTTATGGCTGAGGTGATTTCCAATCACTGCAGTTATAGAGAGCTAGTTTACTAGTGTCACAACAATTATTTCCCTGTGGCAAAGAGTCAGTTTAATAAATAATAAGGCTTAGGTGAATGTATATTATTAAACAAGCATATTTAACAATAACAATATTTTTTTTTTTTTTTTAAATTTCTTCAATATTTACCATGGATGTACATTTGTATGCTAAGTTAATATTTGCTAACATTAAATCGTCATGATAACGTTGAAGGTATTTTGATCCACAGATAACTCCACTTTCATTTTCATTTTTTTCTGTTTCTGTTTCATTATTTTGAATAGTTTCCAATTCAATGTGTTTCATGTCTGAGCGTATTTGAGTCAATTCTGTATGAATTCGAGCAGCTCCTATACTACGGAATGATACAAGTTCCATGGGTCCTGTGGAAAGACCACCACGTCGTCCTCGAACTGGTGCTCCGGTCAGTTCAGAAAATACAACTTCATCTGCTCGTGAAGTGTGCATCGTAGCATTTGCGCGGTGATTGGTAACACACATATAAGAACCTTCATATAAACTAGCTAAAACTGGCTCATTATCTCTATTTAAATATGGTTCACCCGTATAGGGATTCATAAGGATTCCAGTACAAGTTTTTCGACCCCACTGTAGATGTTCAATAACATTTTCAAAAGTGAGAGTAAAAGCTGCATCCATGTAATTCAAATTATCAAAGGTATTGCAATATAAATCTGGAGCTTGTCTTTTAAGTGAATGAGGGTTAACTAAAACATCAATGGGTACATTTGATGAAAACATATCACCCTGACTCATTAATTTAATGTAAGGCATATCCTGTTCACTAACTAATCGCCCAATTACACCTTTTTGTGAAGTGGGTGTTTGTAACTTATCACCTAAAGATGGTATATATGGTGACACTGTTATCAGAGAAAAACGCCAACTTTGTAGTACTGGTAAATCTACACTATCTATTTTAAAGTACCTAAATGTAATGTAATTAGGATGATGTTCTTTAAAAGCTAAAGAATATTGAGATTTCTTCAACCGTTGTTGCCGTTCAAGGGAAGGGTGGTGTGGATCATTTACTGTAACTCGGTAGTCATTTCGACTCCCTTTTCCATTCTTCGTTCCTGTGGATACTGGAACAGAATCGTCATATATAGGCTCTTTTAAATCCCCAATTTTACCATTCCAAATAAGAGCAAGAGTATTGGCATCTATGTGAACGAATTCTATTTCTCCATTTGTAAAATTAAGCAAACTATTATCTTCTTGACACTTGGGATTAACCCCTTTTAAAATTCCCAACTGAACACCACGTTGAAGTGGGGTATGCTGATCAAAATAGGTCTGACAAAAAGTTGGTAGTGCATTCTGTCCTGATCCATAATTATATCGAACAATTGATGTTTCATAAGAAACACCTGAAAATAACCCACGGTCTATACTATCTTGTTTTATTGTAATACTGTCTTCGGGATTGTGCCAGTTTACTACTGCCACCATAGGATTTTGACAAGGAATGGGTAAAAGTTTACTCATTCGAGATGTTGTGTATAATGTATGAATAACTGTCTTTTGATGAATTTCACCTACAGAATGAGTATTGACAGAAATACCAGCATAATGACGATACGATTGCAGACTGTTACTAATTCGAGGGGGATGGGCAGCATTAGGACGGCTAATCGCTCGAGCATTTGGCCCCATAATATTAGGTATTTTTTCCCCGGTCATAACCAATATAGAGTAATTCAAAATCCTCTTTGAGATCACTATTTTCTTTTCTGAGAAAAATCTGAGGTTGCATTTGAGGTGGTAAATAAAAAAATGGATTAGCCTCCATTTGAAAAGTGTCTATTTCCTTAGACGTATAGAGTTGGCCATTGGGTAAAATTTTATAAGACATACGTGGCAGACTGGTGCATATCCACAGTTGATTTTTTTTGTATTCTAATAATTCTATACAGGCGATATTTAATTTCAAAATATATTGAACAAATCGGTATAAATTGTCTACTCCAAATAAACAAACATATTCCCATTGAACTAGAGGCAAATGAGGAAAAAAATGTTGAGCTGCAGAACCATTCTTGATCGAATCTAATGGGAAATTAAACAGTTTATTATGAATAATTATATAGACATATTTAGATTCTAACTGATCAAGTTGTGAAGGATTTCCCACTTGTCTTAGTTGAGGGAGATATGTAAATAAGAATTTATCAGGTTGTGAATTACACATGCTGGTAGAGGCGATTATCACATCAGGTATCATTTCTAATATGATACCACATCGTTGAGGAGTATCAGGTGTATTGAGTAAATCAATGAAACCGACCTCACTTACCGTTATAGATTTAGGCTCTTTGGCTTTGGAATCTTTAGGCAATAATTTTTGTAATCCACAAGCCACCAGACATATATTGGCATATGAATTAGATGAATAATTCCGACTAAACCGACCAATTTTATTCCATTCATTATTCCCGCTATTATTAAATGAATTACCACCATTATTTTCATTTAAAGTATTTATACTTGCAGAATTGCTTAATATTTTTGTTTGCGTAATACTCTCAT